>NC_072732.1:191285647-191579599 GCF_026930045.1 Uloborus diversus | reverse complement strand
CGTTATCGCTTGAAACAAACACTGCATCTTTCGAACGTTTAGTTCAATAAAAAATGAATGAAATTTATATTTTGAAATAGTTTTTTTTTCGATGTTACTGTATAATATTTTGTAATTTTTGCATCAATTAACTTTATTTTCAACACATATTTGTGTGGAATTTTCTTGGGTTGCATTTTATGGAAAAATCGGCAGCTCATAAAGAGAGAGAGAGAGAGAGAGAGTTAAAGTAGAGCAAGAACGGCAAGTAAAAAAAAGAAAATAACAAGAAAAAAAAAAGCAGCAGAGCGTAAATATTACGGCAAAAACACACACACACAACGATTAAAAAAAATGAAGAAGACTGAGGAATCAATAAGAAGTTCCGTCTAGAACTATAACAGCCTACTTTCCCGTATACCCATACTACTTCCTAGTACCTGATCAATATTCTCAAAAATAGCTACAATCCCAAATTGTTTCAAACATATTTTTGCTAATTTCTAGGAATAAAGTATTCCTCACACATCTAAAAAAATTAGATGCGTAAAAAAAAAAGCAGCACCTTTTAAACAAAGCAGCTAATATACTTTTTTCCCTTAAAAAAATTCTTTAACAGCTTTCAAAACGAAAAAATAATAATTAAAATTAATAAGCTTATTAAAATAAATACATCATATAAAAAAAATCGTTTATTTTTCCCCTGTTGCCAAAAATAATTTTTTAAATGAATTAATGCACTTACCAAAATAAATAAAAACAATAAAATGCCAACTTAAAGAAATACTTCTCATTGTCAAAAAAAAAAAAAATCGTCTGCGCATATCGTTATGTAGAAACATAAAAGACTTCGAGTTTATTCGCCGAAAACTGAATACCTAAATTAAAACTTTAGCGTGAAAATAAAAACAAATCATATCAACAATAATTATTTCACAGTGAAAACTATAGCTGCGGAGTCGGAGTCGGAGTCAATCTCATTTTGGGATAAAGGAGTCGGCGACGAATATCCAAGAATCGGAGTCAGTCATTTGTCCTCCGTGTATAAATTTTTGGTAAAGCTACGAAGTCGGGGAGTCGGAGTCCGATTAATTGTCGGGCACAGGAGTCGGAGTCAGGTGCCTCTAAATTCTCGGAGTCGGAGTCTGGAATTTGGCGTCAAGAGCTATTTCCAACAGAATTTGTTTGAAATAAATCCGCCTTCAAGTACGGAATCTACATTGACTTTCAGTTTCCCCGTAGGCGCTAGTGTTAAGTTTTTTTGAACTGTTGAAAATTGAACAAAAAATAGGTTCAAATCAAAAAGTGAAATATGAGAATGAGGTGTCCTCGCCGAGATCTTTCGAACAAAAAAAGTTTGTTCGAATCGGACTATTCATTCAAAAGTTATTAGGGGGGGGGGGGGGGACAGACAGACAGACCGACAGATCGACGGACCGACAGACCTATGAACCGACAGACATTTTTTCCCCATCTCAAAACCCTATTTTCCAATTTTTAATTTTTCGATATTTATTTAATTATTTTTTTTTTATTTTTATTTATTTTTTTTTTTTTTCGCGACATTTTTAAGATGCATTAAGCCTTCTTTCATGCTTTTTTCTTCTTTTTCTGACTTTTACTGGGAAAGTAGGCTAAAAATGAGGAGATGAGAATCAATTGTGGAGAAGCTAGTAAGCTTTGTATAGAGTTGTAAACCAATGCAACTTCGCCTTTCTCAACATGCTAAATTTACAGAAAGATTCAAAAAGCACGCTTTTCCATGTAGTCCTAGGAAAAAATCGGCTTTTATATGTTATCTTGCTAAATAATAATACAGTCGGATCCCGCTATAACGCGATTCGACTTGCGCGAAATGGCTATAACGCGAGTTTTTTTTATGAGTAATAAATTTTTTATTGCTGACGCAAATTACTCGCTTGCAACATGAATTTTTTATGGAAAGGAGCAGCAGAGCATTAGAATGGGCTTCGTTGACACTAAATATTGGTTTCGTGAATAGACATTCATCCCTTGAGCATCACTGATAGCGGAAGTTCACACATTGTATTAGTCTAAACAACGATTTGCTTTAGTTTATACAAATTACCGCTCCGATTCTGAACGATTTTTTTTCCTTCTTATGAACGCTGATAAAACAGAATGATTACCAAGCAAGGACTTTCATCTCAAGTTAGCAAAAGTGGAAAGAAAAACAAAGTTTCTGACAATGCAAGAAAAGGTCGATGCTTCAATAATTATAAAGTGCCTCGAAGGAAGCACAACAATTAGGTATGAGTTAATCTTCGATACGTACAATTAAAGTTCAAGAAAAGGAAATCCGCAAAAGTTCAGAACTTAGTTTTAATAATGAAGCTCGATGAGTAGAGTCTGAGCAAAATACAAACATCATGAAAATGGAAGTCAGGCCAGAAATAATGGTGTTCCCACACTGCATAAACTTTATAAATTTTAAAACTATAATTAAAATTACGATATCTACTGTTCAGTGCTATCATAATGCAGTAATGTTCTTTCTGTAAGTACCTTACTGTTAAAGTACATGTATGTTATTGATCATTGATTTTGTTCTTCATAACAGAGTAATCATGTTAAATAAAAACGTTTTTTTTTTTCTAAAATACAGTAAAAAGTCAGTTCTTTATAAAACATACGGTAAAATATAGCTAAGAAATGGTTTGAAACAATTTGAGGGGCGTCAACACATGTCTGAAATAATTGGGTATGCTTATAAAAAATTTCTAAACATATGTTGTTCCACAACGCAAAATTCCGACTTACGCGAGGGGTCTTTGGAACGCATCCCTCGCGTAAGTCGGGATTTGACTGTAATAATATTGGAATTACTCTGGCAGAAATGAAAGTCAAAAAGTTCCTGAAAGAAGCTTTCTTGAAAAAACAATCCTTACAATGGACATTGTTTATGTAAAGATTACATTTCTTGATAGCTTTCTGGAAAAAAAAAAGATCCGCTTGTGTGATAAAAAAAAGTGTGTTGTAAAGATCCAAGACAAAATAAAAACTTTTATCTTTTCTTCTTTATTATATTCTAAACTGCCATTTCACCCGTACGTTTTCTCTCACGCCAAGTTCTTGTTCTTTCTGCGTCTGACTTAGGCATATTCACAACATGATTGTACATTTTAATGATGAAAACAGATTATAGACAGTGAGAAAACTAAAAATTACTCGAAATCCGCCTTTTAGTGTTGCCAAAAACAATAAAAAATAATAGTAATAATAAAGTTAATTTTGATAATAAAAGTTAACAAACTAAATTCAAAGCTAAACCTTAACAATGTGGATTACGTTCTTGAACTTGAATCAGAGAAATCCTTGAAAACCTGCATTATTTGAGAAACATTTAAAGTGACTAAAATCCACAAATATATGCTTATTTAAGCCTTGAAATTAAATTGTTAATTTTATTAACAAAATTAAATTTAAATGCTATCATTTTTCATTTTTTCTGGAAACAATCAAAAAACAACCACGTCACTTCCGTCACACAAAAATGTTGGAGGTCAGAAAATCAAAGCTCTCGCATAAAAAGTTTCACTTCAAAACAGAGGAGAAAAAAATTTTGCACAAAGCCTATAAAAAAGCATTCATTTAATCCATGTTGAAAAATTGTTGATATAAGTGTTACTTTTAAGACAAAGAATCAATGCTTATTTATTAATTAGTATTTACTATTTATTATACGTAACGATCTAAAAAACTACACGAGTCATCACCGTTACGAACGTTGCTTCAGAGTTACGTCCTATAACGTTCGTCACACGTCATATTTTGAAGAAATATCCGTTTCTGCTACATTAAAAGAAAAATGTGTATTATTCTGCATGAAAAATAAAGTTAAGGAATGAAAAAACCTAAATTTTAGAGAAATTGAGAGCTGAATTTCTTGTTGCAAATTCAAAGTTGCAAAAATGTTACGTTCGTCACACTATAGTAATTTAGATTCAAAAACCAATTTATGTGATTTATACTGTGTTGTATTGCATGAATATTACACACACCTTTTATTCTTTCACAAAATTCCACAAAACCACAAGTTAATAATGGGGTTGTTTTCTTCAGTCAATAGTATTTTTGTCACTGAAATTGATAGAATAAGCAAAAAAAATAACATAGACCCAGAAAATACTTTCATTTTCCCAACAGTTATTTTTTTTTTTTTAATTTTTTAAAATGTCCCATTTTTGAAACAAGGCGTGATCTTGATGACGTCACAAATGATGCACTTTGCCGTATCTTTCTACCGCGATTCCACGTTATGATAATCAAGAAGCGAATTAAAATTGCGCTCTACGCTTGCTATCAACCATATCGTTTTCCAATACACGTGAGTAAATATGCGAATTAAATATTTTGCTGTGTGAATGGCAACACAGAAAGACATTTCATCATTAGTGATGTCATCGGACAGAAGCGTAAACATTGAAAACGCGTTGATTTAAGTATTTTTTAAAAAATATTAAACTTAAACAAATTATTTAAAAAATGACCAGATCCTATGTTTTTAAGCATGCTCTTTCAGAAAAAATACTTTAATATTTTGGAAAAGACCCCATTATTAGACTTTTTAAATTCATGATATGCAACAAAATCAACACCGTAAACTCAACTGTTACACACGTATTTACATTCAAATACGCAAAAATACAGCTCGAAAGGCTTCACAAGACAGAGCAATACATGCCCTCCAGCGTACCGCTGCAACGATTCACAAGCAAAAACTAACTCGAGACTGACTTTTTATCATGCGGATATACACATCGAAAAAGAACTCTCAAATATTCCACAAGATTCCCGAAAATCGCAGACCGTTATTTTATTTCTTTCCATTCACAAATTTTATCATTCAGAAATGAGGGACTGTATACTTCACTCGAATGTACGGGGGCTGCATATTCATTACAAGAAACTCTTTACAGGTTACGTTGCTACAATAATTTTAGATGAAAGATAATTTAGTAAACGCCAAATTTAGCTAGATTACGACAAATTAATCATAAAAATAATTACTATTTACAGAATTTGTAATAATACCATTTTTTACACCAAGAAACAATTACTAGGAGATCACTTTCAGGATCTTCATCACATTTTTGTACTTTACAAATTTTAAAACTAATAACCAACCAACTGCAACAGTAGCAATTACAAAAAAAAAAGTTAATAAATTTTAAGAATTATCAATTATATCAGATTGGGAATTCCATGAGTCCAATTTTAATAAGTCAGTGAATATTCATTAAGTCAATCTCAACGAATGTTAATAAAAAAAGGCATTAACCTTAATCCAATCTTGTTGAATTATTATGAAATTATTTTTTTAAATGGTGTGCATTAAGTAATAAGAAGCAAATTAATTTATTTTGATAAATTAAAAAATACTATGTAATTATAATTGAAGCGCATAGCTGCAAAAGTATATGTCTCCAAGAAAGAACTTTAGGAAAAATTCACGTATCATTTTCTACGAAAAAAAATAAGTTAGAATAACTTTTACTTTTTTGTTTAAACTATTTAGGGGACCATTTTGAAACTCTATGAATGTCTCAAGTTGATGGCCTTACTAATGGGTCTGTTCCATCAGTCGAAAATACTACTTTTAGACACTGAAATTGATAGAATGAGCAAATAAAAAGAAAAAATAACATGGAGCCAAAAAAAAAAAATCTTTTATTTTCGGATACAGTTAATTTTTTATTTATTTATTTATTTTAATGTCCGGTTTTGGAAACAAAGCGTGGTCTTTATGACGTGATGTACTTTGTCGCGCTAAATGGCACATTTTTCTGTCAATTTTCATGATAATTTGCGCTCTGCGCTAATGGCATCAGTGAATGGCATTTCATCACTTGTGATGTCATGTGCAGAAACGTAAAAAAATAATTTTAATATGCGCACCGATTAAAATAATTGTCAAAAAATATTAAACTTGTCAAATTATTTAAAAAATAGTTAAATCCTATGTTTTTAAGTACGCCCTTTCGGAAATACTAAATGGGGCTGTTTCCGAAATTTTAATGTTTTTTTTTCTGAAAAAGCACGCTTAAAAACATAGATTTTAACCATTTTTAAATAATTTGACAAAGTTAAATATTTTTAACAGTTCTTGTAATCGGTGCGCAAATTGAAATTCATTTTTTACGCTTCTGCTCATGACATCATAAGTGATGAAAAGCCATTCACTGATGCCATTAGCGCACAGCACAAATTATTATAACCTGAAAACGCGTTGTACAGCAAAGTTTAAACAGTTATCACGCCAAGTACATCACTTGTGACGTCATAAAAACCACGCCTTGTTTCCAAAATCGGACATTTAAAAAAAATAAATAAAAAGTTAATATAAAATAATAAAAAGGAAAATGAAAGTTTTTTCTGGCTCCATGCTATATATATATTTTGCTTATTCTATCAATTTCAGTGACTAAAGGTAGTACTTTTGACCGAAGGAAACAACCCCATTGTTGCACTGAAGAAACTATGGAAAGAAACACATTTACGCAAAATTTGTAATAGGGTTGTTTCGTTCAGTAAAAAGTACTACTTTTCGTCACTAAAATTGATAGAATAAGCAAAAAAAAAACATAGAGCTAGAAAAAAACTTTCCTTTTCCCCAACGCTTAATTTTTAATTAATTTTTTAAAATGTCAGATTTTGGAAATAAGGCGTTTTTGACGGTGTCACAGATGATGTACTTTGGTGCATGTGTCCACCGCGTTTCCACGTTACGATAATCAAGAAGCGAATTAAATATTGCGCTCTACGCTTGCTATCAACAACCATACCGTTGCCAGTACACATGAGTAAAGATGCGAATTGAATTTTGCGCTCTGCTAACGGTATCAGTGAATGGCATTTCATCATTTGTGATTTCACGTGCAGAAGAGCAAACAATGAAATTTCACATTTAAAATAATTGTTAAAAAATATATAACTTTGTCAAATTATTTTTAAAATGGTTAAATCTTATGTTTTGAAGTATGCTCTTTCAGGAAAAAATACTTTTATAATTTCGAAAACGACCCCATCAGAGATATGTATACCAACTTTTGCAGCTACAAGCTTCTAAAAGTACTGCCATCTTTTAACACAAATCATGAACACAACAGCTAATAACAGTCACAATATTTAAAGAAAAAAAACGCCCATTTACTTCATTGAAATATATACTCATCCAAATACTATTACAGGAGAAATCTGTGTCAATTTGTTTCTGTTATGGAAGTCTGCATGGTCATATCTTACTTCTAATTGGATGAAGAGAATCATGTTTTTATTTAATGCAGGTATTGTGACTGAAATGGCCCTCATCCTATGTAAAATATTGTTTTTAAAAGCGATACTGAATCACACTTGGGTCAACCATTTACTGGGTCGATCAGGTTTTATTGTTTGAAGCAATCAGGCGTAAGAAGAGTGGGATACATTGACATTTTCGAGTGCAACTTTGCAGAACAAATAGCGTAAATTTTAAAACGAGAAACTTACCGTATTTAATTTTTATATAAGGTGATAAATCAATGAGGTTGTTTCCTTCAGTCAAAAGTAGTACTTTTATCACTGAAATTGATGGAATAAGCAAAAAAAAAAAACATGAACCCAGAAAATTCTTTTATTTTCCTTTTTTTAATTAATTTTTTAAAATGTCCGATTTTTCAAACAAGGCGTGGTCTTGATGACGTCACGAATGATGCTCTTTGGTGCATTTTGTACCGCGTTTCCACGTTATGATAATCAAGAAGCGAATTTAATGTTGCGCCCTACGCTTGCTATCAACCATATCGTTGCCAGTACACGTGAGTAAAGATGCGAATTAAATATTTTGCTCTGTGAATGGCAACACAGAAAGGCATTTCATCATTTGTGATGTCACCGGCAAGAAATGTAAACAATGAAAGCGCACCGATTTAAGTAATTTTTTAAATTATTAAACTTAAACAAATTATTTAAAAAATTGACCCAAGTGTGATTCAGTATCGCTTTTAAAAACAATATTTTACATATGATGAGGGCCATTTCAGTCACAATACCTGCATTAAATAAAAACATGATTCTCTTCATCCAATTAGAAGTAAGATATGACCATGCAGACTTCCATAACAGAAACAAATTGACACAGATTTCTCCTGTAATAGTATTTGGATGAGTATATATTTCAATGAAGTAAATGGGCGTTTTTTTTTTTCTTTAAATATTGTGACTGTTATTAGCTGCTGTGTTCATGATTTGTGTTAAAAGATCCTATGTTTTTAAGCATGTTCCTTCAGAAAAAAACACTTTTAAAATTTTTGAAACGACCTCATTGTTTTTTTAATGCAATTAGATGTAGTAAAAGTTGGGGCTCAAAGGACCTAGGGGCACTTTGAACCGATCGCAATTGATTTAATACATTTAACATTTGTTATTTAAATTTGTAATCAGTAATTAGAACTTGTAGCCCTACAAATCTCGTAATGAAATTACCTGGTACCGTTATATTAACAAATTTTATTTCACAAAGTATAGTTTCAGCAGTGCTGAGTAGTTGTCAGAAGTCTGCAACTTTATTTTTTAAACGGTTTTCATCAATATTGGAGCAATATATTAAAGTCCTCTCCTAAAGTTTTTTTAATTCACAATTATTTTTACTTTCTTTATATTTTTGTCATAAAGAGAAAAAAAAATAATTAAGTTAGCAATTTTTTTAGACCAAGAACCCAGAATACGTAAAATGTTTTAATTGGAATGAGTGTGTCAGAGGAAATTAATGGGGAAATTTTTATGCATATATTTCGCTCATTTCAATGTGAAACTGCTTAATTTAGAGACAAACGTAAATCTATAACTGAAAACTGTCCCCCCTTTCTCCGAAAACTAATGGATGCGTCCTTTTCCGCCCATAAACTTCCTTACAACCTAACTCTCCTGTGATAAACCTAACTCATCTGTCCATCACATCGGAGATCAAACACAGTAGGCAGGCCATTGTAGTCTCTCATCATATCTATAATAAATGGCTTAACCGTCTAGAAGTAGCGCCACCAGTCGCTTCCACTTTCACAATTAAGATGTGAGGTTCGAGGGGAAGGAACTATGACAAGATTATACTGAATTCAATTGAGGACCTTGATGCAAGAACCATGAAAGTCCAGACTCACTCACTTTTGGTGAAACCAACAAATAACATCAGTGGGCATTGGAAACTCTATTATCTTTCCCACATTATTTACCACAAGGCAGAGGTTTGATCTTACATTTATGTGCCGTTGTTGCACCAATCGGAAAATTATACTGTCCCCATGTAGAAATGAATGGGGTTGTTTCACTCAGTCAAAAGTACTACTTTTAGTCACTGAAATTGATAGAATAAACAAACAAATAATGATAATAATAATAATGATAATAACATGGAGCGAAAAAAAAAATTTTCATTTTCCCAACGCTTAATTTTTAATTATTTTTTTAAATATCCTATTCTGAAAATAAGGCGGGGTCTTTATGACGTCACAAATGATGTACTTCGCCGCATCTGTCTACCGCGTTTCCACGTTATGATAATCAAGAAGCGAACCCAATGTTGCGCTCTTCACTTGCTATCAACCTTATCGTCGCCCATACACGTGAGTAAAGATGCGAATCAAATATTGTGCTCTATGAATGGCATTTCATCATTTGTGATGTAATCGACAGAAGCGTAAACAATAAAAGAGCACCGATTAAAATATTTTTTTTTAATATTAAACTAAGTCAAATTATTTTTAAAATGGGCAGATCCTTTCCTTTTAAGCATGCTCTTTCAGAAAAAATACATTTAAAATTTCGGAAACGACCTCATTAGAAAAAAAAAAGAAAAAAAAATTTGAACTTACCTGGTTCTTGCATGAAGGCCCTTAATTGAATGTTATTTCATAGTCCCGCGTATTTTTGTACAACGTTTTCAAAGTGTATAAGAATGGTAACAAGCGGTACAATATGTTCTGGAAGTTTTCTTGATAATAGTGCAGAGTGCACTCATTAAGCGCTTCTATTAAGCTGAAAACATATTCTATCTTCTAGATCTACCTTCTATAAAATTCACATTCCTATGGGCTCTTTGAAAAATATTTCACGAAAGAATAATGTGGCATTATTCCAAGAATTCTAGCTGCTAGTTTATTAATTTCGTTCCAAATACAGCCCATTTCATTATTCTCCATTAAATTATGCTTTTGTGATCATAACTAAGATGATTACGATGTTGTTGACTGCATCCATTATATTAAGTGACATAAATTCCACAGCGTAACTTTTCGCACCAAGCTGTGAAGAAATTATACACTACTATTCATCACTTACTCCTATTTTTAGAGTAGTTATAAAACCACTTAATGAATTCGTACTTTTTGTGAAAAAAATTCAAAATATGAAGTATTTAAAGCGCCATTTCTCACGAAAAGAAAGTTAGAACGCGGTTGCCCCAATTCCCAAAGATAAAAATTTTGCATCCGAAATACTCTTTCAGCAGCTTTAATAACAGTTTTATAGAAAACTTTTGCAGGAATGACAAGTTCGTGAAGTATTGAGAGTATATTCTAAGACCCAAAAACACAATTTCTATATTTAGAACTTTTTTTTCCATGCGCTTGTATGCGAACGCAACCGCATTGTTTTGATAATCTCGTTTCTCCCGTAATCAAATCGTTCTGCGTGACGTCATTTTGCTCTTATTCGTTGCCATTGTTCATTGACAAAAGTATTAAAAAAAAGAATTCAACTGGTCAACCAGGATTAGCAGCTTCTTCGCACCGTTCTTTTTCTTAAGGTCAATAGCAAGCTCAAGAATTAAGAACTTCTTTTCAACTCTCGCTTGCTTTTATTTTGGGAGATTACCATCTAAGTGGAAGCATATTTATGCACTGGACTGGCAACGAAAAAAATCCGAAGAATAAGTCATTGGGATCGGAGTTTTCTTTTTATAGAACTGACCTTGTAAGGATGCATCATTGAGTGACATATAAATGCCAAAAATCAGTCAAAGTGTTTCACTTGTACATTCTATAACGTGATCTTCAGCATGATTATCTCTCGACTTGCGTGAAACTTTCTGGAGTAAACTTGAGAAGTTCCAGTACTTCAAAAATTTTTTGACAATTGTGGATACTCTCCTTTTGGATTAAAGACAATGTTCCATACTCTGGTAAGTTATTCAAATGTTTGCTAAAATTTAAAATTAAAATTGTAACCAAAAAGAACTAGTATGTTGTGGCCATCACGAAACTTTCTTCTATATTTTTCTTTTTTTTTCCTGATCCCTCCCCATGCTTGACGAGGAACCAATATTCCCAACAAAATCAAAATTACACATGCAAAAACTTGACGATCATCCCAATGTCTGAATTATTACAAAAGCAAAGCAAAGAGCGAAAATTGAAAAAGCCTTGCTTGAATTAATTACAAATATTTTATTTGTTAACAAACGCAAGATGGCAACAGTTAAAATTTTTAAATCATCGCGATTTTCTGGTTATTTTCCAACAGTTAAAATCACGCGAAATACGCAGACGACAGTCTATTACAATTTATCTTTCTTATTGTTGCATTTATAAAGCTATTTTTATTCACACAAAAAAAAGCCCCTCCCCCCCCCCCCCATGGAGCAATTGGCGCCAAAATTGAACCAACGCCTGTTTACATATGAATTGACATTTATTCCAAATTTCATCCAGAAGGTAGCATTACTTCTTGAGATACGGAACTCACAATAAAAAAAAAAAAGAACGTTTGATTGCGCCACCCCCTTTTCAGCTATTGACACTGAAATAGAGTCAGCACTTATAGCCTCTAGGGGCTACTTGTCGATAAATTTTTCTTTTATTCCGTTCATTATTTCTTGAGATACAGCAGTCACAATTGACGACAAAAAACGTTCTATAGCTCAACCCTCGTTTGAGTTATTGGCACCAAAATTGAATCAGCACCTGTTCCTGTTAATGGCAACATATGGACCAAATTGTGTTTGATTCCGCCAGTTACTTCCTGAGGAATAGCAAGCACGCGTAGCTCAAAAAACGTCCCATTGCTCCACCCCCCCCCCCCCTTGGAGGAATTCGCGCCAAAAACCAATGGGCACAAGTTCACATAGGGGCACATATGTGTACCGAATTTCGTTTGATTTCATGCGGTAGTTTTTGCTGCAGAGTGGCCACAAAAAACTGGTCACACACAGACGTGACACACACACAGGCACACACACACATACACACACACACACAGACAGACAGACATTTTCCAAAAATAGTCGAAATGGACTCAGCACACCTCAAAACGTTCGAATCCGTCAAAATTCGAAATTCGAACATTTGCACGAATCCAATATTTTCTTCTATATATTAGATATAGAAGAAAGTAAAAAGGAAAGCAATAAAATCCTCCGAACTACTTTTAAATATGTCTTTTTCTTTTACTAACTAGTAACTAAAGCTCCTCAAATAAAATTTATTATTTAGATTTTCCATTCCTTAAAATATTTGCATGTCAACGTATAATTCATGCAAAAACAAAAAGTTCTACGTTTATTATGGTTTTTGGAACTAAAATACTCTCCTTGAGTGAACAACATCCCAATGGGGTTGTTTCCATCAGTAAACTTTAGTAGTTATTAAATACTGCTTTTAGTCACTGAAGTTGAAAGAATGAGCCAAAAAAAGGGGGGGGGGGGCGAGGATAATCTTTTATTTTTAAAACGTTTAATTTTTAATTAACTTTGAGAATTTTTTACAATGTCTGATTTTTCAAATAAAGCGTGGTCTTTATGACGTCTCTAACGATGAACTTTGGCACGCAATCCACTGGTGAACTGCATGTTTACGCTTGCTGTCTACCGCGTTTTAAGGTTATAATAATTCAGAAGCGAAATAAATATTGAGCTCTATGCTTGTTATCAACCATATCGTTGCCAGTAAATGTGAGTAAAGAAGCGAATTAAATATCACGCTCTGAGCTAATATCATCAGTGAATGGTATTTCATCGCTTGTGATGTCATGTAAAGAAGCGTAAAAAAGGATATTGATTCTGCGCACCGATTAAAATATTTTTTAAAAATATTAAACTTTGTCAAACTGTTCAAAAAATGGTCAGATCTATGTTTTTAAGCATGCTCTTTCAGAAAAAAAAACTTTTAAAATTTCGGAAACGAACTTATTCCGAAAGAAAAAGCGAATGTACTTTATCAGCAACAAGTGGTACCACCGTGATACTGATACTGGAGAGAATATTTGTAAAATACAGTCGAATTTTAGCTATCCGAAACTCTTTCAACCGGAACCTCGTTTGACCGAAGTCGGTTTCCTTGAATTTTATTTTATTTCATTTAGTAGATGTTTGGAACACTATCAATAATTCTAACTCTTAAAGGGTTATTAGATTTGAAAGCAATCGAATAAAAAAAATTGCAATGTATTTAGCTTTGATTTTAGTCGACAAACATATAGTTATGTAAGGGGATGTGGGGCACGTTGGTCCGCTTTTTTACTTATCATTTTTTATCTCATCAAAAGATTTAATGATCAGTTCAATTTTCTACAATAAGTCTCACTAAACACTTTTGAACCCCACAGATTTTTTTGGAAGTGTTGAATTGATTAACTTTTTTTACATTAATTTTTTAACGGAACTTCGTAAAGTGGATAAACGTGCCCCACGGGTGGGGTACGTTGGTCCGCCCGGTGGGGCACGTTGGACTGCATAACTTAAACAACAGTTTTTATAATTTTAGTGATAAATACTATCAAAATTTGTAACCATCTTATTCTCTGTTGTGTGTAGAGTGAAATATATTAAGTTTAAAGATCCATATAACATATTAAATTGATTTTTTGATAAATCATCTTTATTTAAAAACAGCAATAAACATTCACCATTAGTACACAATTATTTTTTAAAAATCATTGAATATTGTTATAATTATCGAAATTTAAGAGCGAAAAAAAGTTTTTCAATTATGTGGGTTAGCTTAGTTGGTTACAACGTGCCCCACAAAGAGTGAACCAACCTACCCCACCTTTTTGGTCTGAAAAAGTGATGTCATAATTTTTTTCTTTCTGACAAAAAATGAGAAAGTTGCCAATTATATTGAACTAAAGAGCTTACTTCAAGAAAGGAGTTCATTTTTTTCCCGCAGTCTTGATGAAATCTATTTAAAAAAAAAAAAAATAAAGTTACATTTTTCTACAAATTACTCAGGACTACTGAAATAACACTTTTGGAATAAAATTTGTTCAATATAACTGTACCATGTGATTTCATCATAGGATCTGCAGGACCATAAGTGTTATTTGTTGATCATAAAGTAAAATAAAAAATATTAATAGTATTAAAATAATTGAGACAGGTCCAACGTGCCCCGCGGTCCAACGTGTCCCACCTGCCCCTAAATATTTTTTGTAAGTGGATGCTTACTTTTGTGAGATAAAGTTCTTGATACTTTTTTTTACATTACTTTCTTTTTAAAAACATTTTTATTTTGTTACTGAAATATTTCATGTAGTTTTGTTAAGAATGGATATTAGATCTTATTCTTGAATATTCATTCCGAAATAATTTTAATTAATGGATAAAGCAATATTTCATTGAAAATGATAAGTGTACGAATACTATATTGAGAACCACTGTAATTAACTGCATAACTAAAACGCTTACAGATTAAAGTTTACTATATGATGTCTTATTCAATTTGCATTGTACTGAACAAATTTGTTGTTCATAATAATAACAACACGATCAAAAACATCATTTGAGGCAGTGAGAAGCAAAGTGATGTAAATGGACATTTTCAAGTTTTGAGTAAAACGCGTTTAAAAGTAACATCCTAGGTAGGCTTTCATTGATTTTTTTTTTTTCTAAATCATGCTGTATAGCAGCAACTACCAGGGCAACTAATACCATCTCTTGCCCCGAAACAGAGGAGAGGTTCACCTACCATGTGTACTGGTTATCATTAAATTTTTAATTTTGCCACTTACATCCCTTTGCTTCTCACTGCCTCATATGTAGTAATTGTTTTGCAACTGTTAACATGTTTGAATCCAGAAATCAAGTTTCTGATATGTTAACAATCATTTTTAAGTTCTCTTTTACCCGGAAGTTTCTATTTACCAGAGATAGTTTGGTCTGGATTACTTCGGTTAACCGGGGCTCTGTAGTATGGTTTGTACAAAAGTTTTGTAGAATATACTGTTAAAATCCCCAATCATAGTGCATTTCTGCAAATCAGTTTAAGCCTATGTAAATCCATAATATCATCTTCTGCAGGCATAAATATGAAAAGTTATATTACGTGCCTAGGGTTTTTATTGAAGCAAAAGGCAAAAAAAAAAAAAAAAAAAATCGCAAAGGAAAGATGCTTCCCATTTCTTCTAAAAGAGTTGAGAATTTTCAGAACTGCCAATGTTTAGACTCTTGATAAGCACACAAAAGCTACAAATTCGAATCAAATGAGTTTTACCTCCTGGCAGTTTCATTTGAAACTAAGTAGGGAATGAAAAAATAAATTGTGTGTTGTAAAGACACACGATAGAAGGGAAACTTTTATATCTTTTCTTTTTTCTTTCTTTCTTTCTTTTTTTTTTTCGTTCCAAACCGTCACTTCACTCGCATGTTTTCTCTCACGCCACTCTCTTGCTCATTCTGCGCCTGACATATTCACAGCAAAATTGTCATTCCTTGAAGAAATAATTAAATATAATAGTAGATACAAAGTTAATTTATTACTAAAAGCAAGCAAACTAATTTCACGGCTGAATTTAAATAATGTGAATTACTCATTCTTTTAAACTGATCGCTTAACTTGAATCAAAGAAATCTTCCAAAACCTGCATTATTTGAAGTTCAAAATGCCCAAAATCCACAAATATATGCTTGCTTAAATTCAGCCTTGAAATCAATTTGTTAAACTAATTAAGAAAACCGACTTTATAATTACTTTTTTTTTTGGCAACTATTATAAAGCGGAAGTAATCTAACTTCATAAATACTATTATTTTCCATTGTTTTTGGCAACAATTAAAAAAATAACTATGTCACTTCCGTCACACAACTTGCGGATAAGAATTTCAAAGCTCTAGCATAAAAAGTTTCACTTCAAAAATTTTCTCGTAGAAAATTGTTATTGTTTCAAGAAAGAAGACAGAAGCGAGAGAACAATTGAAGCTTCAATGGGGTTGTTTCCTTCAGTCAAAAGTAGTACTTTTAATCACTGAAATTGATAGAATTAGCAAAGAAAATAACATGCACTCAGAAAAGCTTTCATTTTCCCAACAGTTATTTTTTTGATTATTTTTTTATGCCCGATTTTGCAAACAAGGCGTGGTCTTGAGACGTCACAAATGATGCTCTTTCGTGACGGCTTCTTATTTGGAGCATTTTGTACCGCGTTTCCACGTTATGATAATAAAGAAGGGAATTAAAATTGCGCTCTACGCTTGCTATCAACCATATCGTTGCCAATACACGTGAGTAAAGATGCGAGTTAAATATTTTGCTCTGTGAATGGCAACATAGAATGGCATTTCATCATTTGTGATGTCATCGGCAAGAAATGTAAACAATGAAAGCGCACCGATTTAAATATTTTTTTTAATATTAAACTTAAACAAATTATTTAAAAAATGGTTACATCCTATGTTTTTAAGCATGTGCTTTCAGAAAAAAAAATACTTTTAAAATTTTGGAAACGACCCCATTCTACAGGATGCGTACTCTGCCGATTAAAAATCAAAGACTTTCCGGCGTGTTCACGGCCGAATCAAGGATGTGGCACGAATGAAATAAATGCAAATAAATTGAACTCTAATTACATTACAAGTCGGAAGATACATTGAAAACTATTAATTTACACTATTCTAACTATTATGAATTAATTTCATATTTAATACTGTGAAAATTCTTAAATTGAAAATGTAATAGATTTATTTGCACTAAGACCAAACAAAAAATGTTTAAGAAAGCTTAGTTACACATAAATGCAGATTTTTAGCAGTAAAACACGTTTGGACAGCTCAATGTTTTAAAACTTCAAAATACGTGAAAATTATGAAAAAAAAAAAAAAAAAATCTTTACTCTGATCAATTTCCCAAGAAAATTTGAAGCAATTCGCATTTAAATTTGCCGAGTTATGTCAATCATGCCGTTTTGAAACTTAAAAATTACCTTGTGCTGAAATTTGTTTGAATGCTGATTAATACTCTTTTATATTGCATTAAGAAACTTAATTATATAAAGTAAAACTCGTATTTATTGAATACTAGCTGTACCCGACACGCGTTACTACGCCAACAAAAAAATACATCATTATACTGATTTTCATGACAATCGGTTGAACGGGGCAGAAGTTGCTACTCTGCAGTGCCACCTGGTGGCGAGTGGCTTCAATGAGCATATTATGCACCTTCTCCGTGGAAAAATACATATATATATAGCAATTTTCATAATAATCGGTCCAGGTATCAAGTGAAGCCGTGACTATACTCAAATTTTGTACTCACGCAGTTTGCAAGATCAATCAATCGCTAAAAATATCAAATAGAAAAAGTTTTAAATCCCCCCGTTGCATGAAAAGCCATAGACTAATAATAAGAGTAGACCGAGCTTTCCCAGACTTGCTGATGAAAAAATTGGTTCATGGATACATCATGTGACTGGTGGAAAGCTTGGCGAAAACTTTGGCAGCATGGTTGCTAGATGGCAAAATCATCTAAGTTTGGCACTCGACATGCATTTTAAGACGCAATGTGTTTTCATTATAATTTTTTACAGGTGCAGAGATTGAACTGTTTTTCTTTTAATTATGCATTATTTTGACATTAGTAATTAGTTTTTGATCACAGTTGTATAACACAGTAACTTTTATTTCATTCGGAACTGCTACGTCAGCGTTGGCGTAAATGTAATGGCGTAAACGCTTTGCGTTAACGCAAAAGTGTACTAATCGGTATCTTAAATTGAAATTGTAGGTAAAAATCTTACCGTTTGCCGATTCTTTTTGGGCGCTTGCATCTTCAATTGCTTAGAGAGTTATTGAAATTGACTAAAGAAAACGCACAACACTATCTAAACGAAAAACTCACTATATTAACAAAATATTTACAACTTAGAATAACAAATTTACAAATCGGACTCCATAAAAGATCATTCTACCGTGCTCCATCAATTGTATTTATTTTATTTCTCGAAAGCCCGCTGTTGCTAGGATATCCACCAGTCACATGGTTTGGTTTATGAGCAGCAAAAGGGTTGCCATAGCTCGGTCTATTCTTATTATTAGTCTATGTGAAAAGCCATAAAACAATAAAGAAAGAATTTATTTGTTCAAACTCAAGAAAAATGACAACAGCTAACTTCTTATTATCAATGAGATCTTGCACGCGAATTAATTTCTGCAGCCGATAATTTTATTCGTATTTATCCAATGGATTGTGACTTAAATTGGAATTAAAAAGGAACTATCGATCGGATTTTTTTCGAACTGGTCTATAAACATTCCCAGTACCAAAAATAACAAACGGTGAAAGTTTCAGCCAAATCTGCCGGGTAGTTTTTGAGTTCATGGATGACATACAGACAAACATTCATTTTTTATATATATGTAGAAGATATTGATTTAGTAATCAAATTTGTCAAAAAAATTCTAATAGGCTAGGTTTAACAAAATTATAAACAATCTAGCTATGGGGCACATTTGGACAGTGCTTTGGGGACACATATAGACTGTGTAAATGTTCCCCTAAAGTTTTAATAGTTATAAGTTATTACACATAATTGATGGAATAAGGTGCTCAAAATACTTTTTTTAAATAATTAAGTCTGATGCTTTTAGTAATCGCTAATTTATAAGCCGTGTAGTTAAGTTTGTATCAAAATATGACAGTCGACATGCCTTTACAAGTGAAGAAGAAGAAATATTAGCTTCGTACCTTATAAAATCGTTATAAATAGGTATAATATGGTCTGTTCTATTGTTTAAGCCAGAATTCTTGCATTTAATAATGCAGAAGTTTTAAAATATCTACCATTATTTTCTTGAGTATTCGATTAGCAACATTTAATCACCAAAATAATAATCGGCGATAAGATTATCAATAATCAGCGAGTGAGGACCTGAATTTAAAAAGAATAATAATAAAGAAATCACTCTCCGTCTACCTTTTTTTTTTTTGTTCTTTCATTCAGTTGTTTCAATCATTTCCTGTTACCTGTTAGCGATTAATATTTCAATAGTGTTAGAAATTTCTTTTGGTTTTTAAACTGTCAAAAAACTTTATGTGCATTTTATTTTATTGTTACTCTTAATTGAAATTCTGAACGTTTATGAAACGATTTTGTTTTCCCGTAGCTGTAGTATCCCAGAATATTTTTGGCTCTTCATGTTATTTATCCATAAGTATCTCTACACTTTACTTTCGGTACGGGTCATGTTGTAGTAAATATAATTTCTCACAAACTATTATTAACTTAGCTATGATTATTGAAATAATTACTCGTCTGAAAATTTAAATATATTTGTGACAGCTCTTTGATACCAAGTAAAGGGGATAGGTGTTTATTGTTTTATTTCTTTTTAATATTACTTTAAAAAAAAAAAAAGAAAAACTCATCAGCACGCAGAATTTTTCCACAAGATTTAACGGCCCCACAGTTGTTATTATTATTATTATTATTTATTTCATTTATTTTTAAGAAAATGATAAAAGTTTCACTACTCTCCGCAATGTTTTTCATTTGTTTTTACCGACCCGTGGGTCAAAAGAGGTTGAGAAACACTGAGTCAGATCGACTGACTCAGATGAATTAAAGCAATGAGCACTTTTTAACTATGTTGAAAACTCTGAAATGTGATCAAATGCTGTATTAACAAGTTTTAATCATATGCAGTACTGAATTCAATGTGAAAAATGTCCAAAACGTAGAATATCATGAATCAAAATAATTATTTAAAAAAAACAAACAAAAAAAAATTACACAACTCTATTCAAAAACGCACACAATATGGGGGAGGGGGGAGAAGGATCTACAGTAGAAATCAGTAAGGGTGCAATTTCTCTCTCCGTAGGCTCCTTCTTTTCAACCCCTGCTGCCTATTTTTTAAAAGGTGCCTAGTTTTCACCCTAGTTAGAGATGCCATTTCGGCTCCGTATTAGGTGCCGCTGGTAAACAAGCGTTTCACCCCTGAAAGGTTCCGAATGCAACCTGTAGTTTTAACAGTGTATAAATTGTAGGGAACTGCAAATTTCGGAAAAATTTAATGCTTTACTTATGTTGAAAATTCTTATTTGAAAAAAGACAAATGCTCTTTTAAAAAAAATGAAAATGGTAGTTCAATAGCAATTTAATTCAATTTCAATAAATTTAAATCAAAGGATTTTTTTACGGAAATTAATTTTAAAAATAAAATAAAAGAAAATAAAGTGCAAACATCAGTATACTTTGCCCTGTCTGTTCGAAACTTCCAGATTGTGCAGAGGCTATAACAATAGCTTGACTAGCTCCCACCGTTCAGAAAGGAACTATATTTAGGGCTAGTTTATAACGTAAAATAATAGCAAAAAAATAAATATATAATCGTTCAAAGAACACATAAACATAACACCAAATAATGAAAAAAGTATATATCAAAATTCATAACACAATCAAGGTACAACTTACAAACAAGCTATTTTATCCTAAAACGTTTGCAGTAGAGCTGAGTATACTTTTTTAGCCTTTTCCTAAACAAATGTCTAATATTTAAGCTTTTTAAACAGTTGGGTAGGGAGTTCCATAATCTTAGTCCATAAGATTAAATGCCAATAACATATTTGTTTTTGCACTAATAAGTAAAATATTTTCACGGTTTCTAGTGGGGTACATATGAACCATTTTACGGATAGCAGCAATTTCCAAATGAAAATCATCTATTTCTTATATTTAAAAATTTGAATTAAGTCAAATCTTCACATTCCCCTAAAATGATAAAAGTATTAATTTGTTCAGTTTTACTCGAAGCAGTAAAAAACTGAATTGAAATTTCTTATTTGTAGCATTCACCTCACGTTATGATTTCTGCATATAGTATATAAATGGTGAAGCTGGTTGTTACTATTTAAAATATTGGTGATATTTCCAGGAATCGAATAAACTATCAAAAATACATTTGTATTTCAATCATATGAAGCAAAATACAGTGGAACCCCGATTTTACATTGTCCGTTTCATACGTTATCCCGCTTCCGAAGTCATTTTCTGCTGGTCCATGAAAACTGCTGTACCGGTGATTTTAAAATATATCAGATTTTACATTATTCCTTTACAAACAGCACCCCAAATGGGTTTTTCTTATAACAGATCTAAATCATATTTCCTCTACAAGACTCACATAACTTTTTTTCTGGGTCAGTTTTTTCAAGATAAATTTTTTTCTTTAGTTGTTTGAAGTCGTTCTGTCATTCTTTCTCTTCCGTCTTATTTATTTTTTTTGTTGCAAAAAGTATAAAAACTCTAAAACGCATTTTATTTGCGAATACGAACCAAGAAGCTAATCAGTGAAAAATTGTAAGGAGAGAATGTGCTTAAAATTAAATTGTATCTGAAAGGAGAAATCAAGTAAAAGTTAAATAATTAAACATTTCTCCCACAAATCCACTCGGAAAAGTCAATTTTAAACAATATGCTCATCCCCCCCCCCCCGCTCCCGATCTTACAATTCTTGGTGCGTTTTTGATCACAGTTCGATGGAATTCGTAAAATCAGTGCTAAAAATTAAATTGTATCTAAAAGCGGAAAACAAGTAAAAATTAAATATTTCTTCAACAAATCCATTCGAAAAGCCAACTTTGAACAGTATGCCTGGATTTTTATACCCCCCCCCCCCCCCACTCTCGATTTTACGATTTCTCGCCTTGTGCATTTTTAATCATTAGTCCGACGAATTACGTAAAATCTGGTTTCCACAAAAAAGTTACATTCACAATAACCTCACCAAAAGTGATATAGCATAGTATCGTATAACATCCAATTTGAAAAAAATATCAAAATATCACTGAACCAATCCATTTTGAAAGCTAAATTGTGTATCATGAATGTGTTTGCCACATTTGGGACACTAAATTGAGCGAAAAAATGTTTTTTTAGAACTGAAATTCACTTACCAGAAAATGATCTGCAAGCGTTAAAAAGGTCATATAATTGTTATTGTGCTCTAATATTTAGAAAATACCATTTGTTCTAAAGCATTAAACTCCTTCTCAAAAATATGTTAACTATATTTCTAACACGAAGATATGCTTTCTTGTTACACAAAACGTAGCAATCACGAACAAGTTACAAGGCTTCACTACTTCGTCTGTGGTCCCAAGTTAGTGTAACCTCTGCCTTTGCCTAAAGGCTTGGCGATAAATTTTCTTAAACTGCAATGTCAATTATTTCAAACTAGAAAGTCGTCCGTCAAGTATAACGCGTGAAAATTGCTTCTACTCTTCTACATTTGAAACGAAGCAACTGCCTGTTTAGTGATATTTTAATATTTGAAATTTAACCCAAACTCCAGTGGATTAACACTAAACTCCAGTTGACAGCGTTGACATTGTTTTCGTTTTTTCCTTCCCCTGAAATGAGTCTTACCAGTAAAACAGTTAAGCTACCGGAGCGAGTACAGCCTTGTCACAATAAAGCCTTTCCCTGCATGTTAAACATTGCCAAAACATATTATCAAATTATCAGGCTATGGCGGGAGTTTCATTGTTGAAACACGCGGGTTACTCGATCATCGGCTATTGTTTCTATGAGGATGTTTACGCGTTCATGATGTTTCCAGGCTTCACGCACAAATTTTCAGATTGATCACGAACTTTTGAGATCAATTATAATCACTAGCATCATTTTTTTAATAAGAAATTTAAATTTTTCATTCCATTTCTACTTTATGACATATGAAATTACTGAAATAATTTCTAAAAGATAAAGAACATTTTGCAATAATGCAAATACTTTTTTGATATTGCTTTCAAGAATGGTTTCCAAAACATATTTTTAAAATTTTTGATGGCAAAGTAATCTATAAATCGATAAAAATAACATTGATAAAATTTTTATCGATGTTGTTTTTAACCAACTTCAGAAAAGAAGAGGTTTTTAATTCGCATCTATTTTTTATACTTTAATTTCTTTTCTCATTAGAAGTAGGTAGCCGGAGTGGTTCCTTTGATTTATTCCATCCAGGGACACCGCGGTGGGGCATTAATTCCCCAGAAGACTTAGTTTTAAGCCATATTACTAATTCTAGAATGGTATTTTATGTACGTATAATTCCATATGTAAGGACTCCCTTTCCGAGAAGGTAATTTTTGGCTATACTAGTGATTATATCCGAAGCTATATTTGTCAACAAAATATTTGATGGTTAAAAAGGGTCAGGGCCGTTACCAGACTTTTGTTTCGGAGAGGGTTTTACCAAATACATTTTTTGAAACATTTATATGATCTATCAAATTTGGTTTCATGTGTATTCTATTGATTTTTGCTACAATAGATTATCTAAATGAAGGGAGCGGATGATCTTACAAAACGCCATATTGTTACATAATAAATGAATTTCTCAATAACTTCTATAGATTACCATAAACACACAATGAGTTAGTACAATTTTTCAGTCACACTAATTTCATTTCACAAATGAAATTAAAATAATAATAATAATAACAATATTATTTTTGTCACCAAAATAAATAAATAAATAAAATAAATAATGGAAAGCATTTCTTTGGATGAAAAATAAACCACTCCCTTGCATACGACCCTGAAAAGGGTCAACCTTTTCCCCTCATTATTACCTAATAACTGCGATATTTTAACCGATGTTAATACAAGGATTATTTGTCTATAATAATATAAAAGACATCACAATACTCGATTAGAAAACTTTAAAAAAAATAATAATACAATAAAAAAATGTAATAAAACTTTTTTTAGTGTTATTAATTGCTGTGAAGTTGATATGTGTTGTTTGATATGTGCAGTACTTTCAAAAATGTGACTTTTTTTAAAATCGAGTCCATCAATTATACTTACCCAGTTTTTTTTTTTTTTTGGGGGGGGGGATAAAAAAAATAATAAAACTTTTTTTAGTGTTATTAATTGCTGTGAAGTTGATATGTGTTGTTTGATGTGTGCAGTACTTTCAAAAATGTGACTTTTTTTTTAAATCGAGTCCACCAATTGTGCTTACAGTTTTTTTTTTTTTTTTTTTTTTTTTTTAATTTTAATGAATACCACGTAGGTATACACTTCGTTAAAAATTTTGTGAATAACAACCATCCTAAAGCGCATCTACGCGTCTAACTAATTCTCGGAAACGAAAATAAAAAAACTTCAACGTAATCTAGAAATGACATCTCGTTTCACGCCGCTGAGTAGCACCAGCACGCTGTCAGAAGGGAAAGAAACATTTCATCAAGTGATGGTCACGACCTTATCCAGACTTGGTCGATCCTCGCTTCGTGGTTTCTTTTTTCCTCAATGTAAATAGCGTCAAGCGGTGATTATCTCTAATCTGTTTCTTCAGCAAGCGTGAGTTCCGCAAACAATGTGTATGTTCAGGAGCTGACAATGCGTTTAAAGAGATGGGATTTGGATTTCTGATTGAAAGGCTTCTATAAAAAGCCTCACAATAAGAGTTTAACGTCAACGGGTTTCTTTTTATAAAGAGGGCTTGAGTGATGTTACGTCATGTTTTTTATTTCCTTCTTTTCAGTTTTTCATTATGAAGGAAAAGGAAATTAGTTAATCAACACTTTTTGTGCTTAAAATGTGTCATAAGTATTGAGGAGACTGTTTTGAGATAAGAATATATAGTTCTGTCACATGTGTCAAAAAGATGTAGGTGCTTCCCCAAGCCTAAAACCGTCTATAGAAATGTGACCGTATTACGCTTATATTTAGACAGTTTATTGTCGTAAAGATTCGCAAATCATAAATATAACTTTGCACAACGAATACTACCACTACCACCAACTGAGGCAACTTAGCTAAGTGAAACATCCTTGCTGATTTTTAAAAACGATGATATTTGGTGTTCAACTGAGCTCCAAATCCATCTAACTAATACATGTGGAAGTAAGAGTTGGGAAAATATTACAGCAGACCCTCGTTTTACGCGGGTTTATTTTACGCGGTTTCGATTATACGCGGTTTAAGATTTGACACCTTTATTTTACGCGGAAGAGTTTCGGTTTTACGCAGATGCGGCACAATGCAAACAGACAAAATTTTCCCCTCTTTCAAAATCCAAACTTCTAAAGATTGCAGATTATGCGTAACGAACTGCATTTTGGCGTGCTAATGATCGAGCTTGGGCCACTGGAGACATTTTATGCAATTGGTTCCAGAGCTCTTTCCAGAAGTAAAGTTATTAAACTCACACAGATCAGAACTCACTCGAAGAAAAGCTTTCAGGAGTGACAAAGGAATCCAAAACCAACGAGGATACCGACGTCGGTGACGCACAACCAAAAACGTTCACATTGAAAACTTTGAGACATTCCTAGACAATAGAAATGATCTTTCTGATTTGTTAGTAAAGGAAGATTCTATCATGGAAATGACGCAAGTAATCATGGATGCGTTAATGTTCTGCAAAGAATTACAGAGCAAAATTCTTAATAACTGCCAAAAGACTATCGCCAACTCCTCTTTATAAACAGGACAAAAAATTAATTTATGTTTTCTTTATACACGTTGTGTAAGTACATATTAAACTTATTCTACAATTAGTCATCACTAGAATGAAGTATTTTGTTATCTACGGAATCAAACCCCTATTTTAACACTAGTATTAGGTCTCAATTTACACGGTTTCGATTTACGCGGCATTTCCGTGGAACGTAAGGCCCGCGTAAAACGAGGGTCTACTATATTGTTCTTGAATAGTAAAATAAGAAATAGCAACTGGATAAAACTGCAGAGACGTATAGTTTGGCGTAACAAGGAACGCCCTTTTCAATGAAAGAAAAGTGAGCTTATGGATGGTCGGATTTTTCGTCATCCATAAGCTCACTTTATTGCATTGAAAAAAGCGGTCTTGTAACGCCGAAACGCGTCTCTGCAGTAGACTGTAATTTTGTGCAATTAAACGTCGTTATTTTTTATTTTACACGAGGTAGTGTGTCTTTGTGCAATGAAAACACTACCGCCACCATGATCTGGTTTTAGAACTTAGAGCATCAAATATCATTGTTTTCAAAACCCGGTAAAGATATCTCACTTGGCAAAAATGCCCCAGTTGACGGTAACCTCCCAAACTAGGAGGATGTACCTTATGATTTTCTTTTTCAAATATTTTTTTTTCGTCGAAGAATCATTTAATACATGACTGTTATTAAAAACACATTAAATTTTTCTAAACAATAATAAATTGTGCAAATATCAACTGCTAGGCTTAAAATAGTTCAATTACACCGCACGGAGACACTAAGGTAGTCAGAGACACGTCCGCCATCTTGGGGCCAAACGGTGCTTTCCTCTATGTCTGTTACGGTGAAGCAGCGTGTTTTGCTTCTTGAATGTGGTGTTTCTTGACTGTGAATTAACATGGCGTTAATAAGAAACCACATTCAAGAAGCAAAAGACGCCATTTCACAATAGCAGAAATAGAAGAAAGCATCGTTTAGCCCCAAGATGGCGGACGTGTAGCTACTTAAGGTGCTATTCAGGGCTTTAGTCAGGAGGAGGGAAATTCCCCCCCTCCCGGCAGGCTTGAAAAACTACTGGATTTCTTAATATACATAAATATAACATATGTGGACGTGGTTTTTGTTGTTTTTAAAATGATATACAGTGAGTGTGCACCCATGGTCCCCTCTTATTCTCCTTCCATGGGAAATCTGAAAGAATGTGCCTGGTGTTACAAAAATGTTTAGAAAGGTGCTCATCCCAGTATCATAACTTCATCTCTATATCAGTCTGCAAAATCAGTTTTACAAGCTGAATTTTACCTACATATTAAAAACTAATTCTTTAAGTAAAGTTCGAATTTTTAAATGTCGATAGTTAATTAGAATGTATGTCAGCAGTAAATTTAAAAAAATAATAATAAATACTTGTACTATAAAGTTGAATCAGCAGTTAATGCAAGCAACTAAGAGATAAAAATAAATGTAGACCAACTGCTGGATTACCCTGCTACTTATTTAAGTAAAACATAACTTTCATATGACTCATAAATAACCCTACAAACTACTTCGAAGAAACAACTTTCTCAAAAGCAATATTTGAAGATACAAGCAAAAAAAGTCGAAGGCATTCCGTATTTCTCAATCAATGCAGCTTTCAACAGTTCTCAAATATGGATAAATCCTCTTTCAGGGCCATTAAGCATAGTAAATACAAGATTATCAGATCTGTAACGATCTTGTATTAAGTCCAATGAAATCTTTTTAGCATAACATTATTTGTTACCAGACATATTATCTTTTTTTTTTTCTTTCAAGGCATGAAAATACTCCTTGACATTTTTAGAGGAGTAAAATTCGTTTCGAAGAGTGAATCATACGAAAACAATAAAGGTCATAAAAATCAACTCCATAAAATCCAACTTTCTAATAAAATAAGAAATAATAACGTCAAATAGCACAAATTGCAGATTACTGCAGACACCTGTTTCGGCGTCACAAGCAACACCTTTTTCATTGCAAAAGAAATGAGCTTATGAATGAAAAGACACCCGACAAAAGCCAAGAGCCACATAAACAGGCAGCTCTAATGGAAGATTCTAGGGATGAACATGTGTTTGAAATTTTGATTTTTAATATTTAGCTTGTTTGGGATGACCTATTTAAAAAGAGCTGCAAAACAGTTAAATGAAAAAGTATAATTAGACATTTCAATTGCTTATTTTAACTCCTTTTCCCTGATGTTAAATTTTTTATTGAAAAATGCGAAGCGGGAAAACACGCTTGACTGAGTTTTAGAAGCGTATTTTCGATTTCCAATGCATGAAATATGTTTGTGAAGGCGTAATATATATATATATCTGCTTTTTTCAGATCAACTCTCTTGTATAGACTCTGAGACAGAAATAGAAATATAAAACATTAAGAATTTTAGAGTTAGAGTTAAAAAAAAAAGTTTTTCTGTTTATATATATTTTTTTAATATTCAAATCAAGAGCTTTCAAGTGACATTGAAATTATGTTTCTATGTAGATTAAAAGTAACTCAATTCAAATATTAATGGAGCAGGAATACGTACAATTGTACTTTCAAACGCGGCTTTCTCAAAACGTCAATTTTAAAAACTCATGCACCTTTTTCGAAACAACTACAGTACATATTGCTTTGAAATTTCACCATGTTTTATTTATATGTTCATGATTATACTAAAATGAAACTTTTGCTTTATGACTTACACTTTTTCCTTAACAGCTGTTTTTATTGTCAAAAACGGTCTTTTTTTTTCTTTTAAAAAATGACAGTTGGTTAAAATTTAATAAATTATGAAATAAACAGAATAAATTGCCTTAAAATTTCCCTTCAGTAGACTCTTAGATATGTCTTGAAAACACTGTGAAATTATGAGTTCCTATCACTTAAACCTTTTGAGAAAAAAGTACATATAGTACAGCAATTCAACTTTAAGCTTATACAGAGTACCGGCTCCCCTTCGGGAAAGACTGTCATTATCATTATCGAACCACTTTGGGGCTGCCTGGTTAATTATGACAATGACAGTAAAGTATAGACAGAAGGACAATATATGAATACTATATCCCTTTATACGACTATTTTTATCTCTTGACGGAGCTAATACTTAAAAATTATTTGGTGGATTAAAGTTGATTAAAGAAAATACTACGAATGTAAGACAGCTGAAAAACGCGCCAATAACACTTGTCCTTTTCAATGAACTCCCCAAGAAGGAATAAACACTCTCAGTCTCATGCCTGATTTTACCGGAGACATGCCACAGGTGAAAATATATTTGAGTCTGGTATCGTTGCTTTCCTCCAAAACTATTAAGATTTCATTCTTACTCATAGATGTAGCATTTTTGCTGATAAAGGGGTCAAATATTCTTGCCAAAATAATTTTATAGCATTGTACTTTATTTCTTTCAGGTATATGTTTGCATTTTACTATACGTTGGTATAGTGAATGGACAAAGCCGCATTCCAGAGAGAAATAGCAGAAATCTACACAAAGCCTTGAATAGTGACTCCCACGAACTACTAACGTCTTCGGACCTATCGAAAATGGACGAACTCCAAAGCTCAGACACTATTCCACCTTTATTCTTCCAAGCACCTCTACCCCTCTCGAACTCGCCAGGACACCCCTCATCTTGGTGGAACGCTGCTGACAGTTCCGGGTGGTACGGGTTCAACCACTTCATTCCGAGATCGGCCAGGAATTTGCCCGTCGGTGTCAACAGGCAAGCCAGGACCGCTTTCCTGTTGGGTGAAAGCACTCAAAACTTTCCATTTGCGAGTTTTCATCCCGGGCCTCCCCATCCTCCTCCCTTCATCGATCCCCACACGTATCACCAGCTCAGAGAACTCCAGCGAAATCTGCGTCCGCTGCCTCAAGTGGTGGCACCGCACATCATCATGATAGATCAGGCCATGTCTTTCCCACCGGGCATTCTAGTACCTGTCGTGCGACCTCAACAACATCCCTTCACCCCCAGACGACAAGAAAGCAGCTACGGATCGCCCAATTCAAAAAATGGCGGCATACGCAGACTTGCCACGTCACCCACGCCAGTCACAATCAAAGTTGTCCCACTGAAGCTCACCTCCATGGACATCGCGAATGCCTTGAAAACCATGTCCTGGGTGCCTATTCCGGTTGATTTCCTGAACTTCAAAAGAGAAAACAAAAATATGGATGACGATAATACCCCTACCTATAAGGATAAGAGATACCCTTCATTCATGAAAGACGAATCCGATTTACCACGTCCTTCATCACATGTCGCTACACCCATGAATAAACCTCTAGGAATCACGTATGCTGATTCGCAGAGAACTGAACACTACGTACACCACCAATACAAGCCAAGGAAGTAAAAACCTTCTGCTGAAACCATAATTCATATTCATGTTGGTTTCATCTTTTTATAAGTACATTTATTTATCATTGTTTGAGTATTATTGTTACAAGTTAATTGTTTTAGATTAGCTTATTTTCTGTGTAAATTCAGTACGTTTAAAGAAAAAAAGTTACTTAACATTTAGTTTTGGTTAATGGAATGTGAGTGATACACTTTTCTTCCAGCCTTTGGTTCAATTGAAGGAATTTATCCTCAAAAAGGGATGCTTTTAATTTTGTATTTAAAGTAATTTGAAGATATTGGTTTTAAAACTTGATGAAAGGAAATATTTTCGAATTAATGTTTAGATCGAACACTTATGAGAAAATATACGAAATTATCTTTACAAAAATTATCTTTCCTTCAATCAACAACGGCAAGAAACAGTTGATCTTAGCAAAGCAAAAACTTTTCCATAATTTGCTTTGAAGTTAAATTGCAATCTTTGCTTGAAATTTACGAATTTATAGCGTATCAAATAATTGAACTTCAGAAATAAGTCTCACTGTAACATATAGAAAGAGTATTGGTCATTTTTAGAGACGTACCGAGTAGCACTTTGGCCGAGTAGCCGAGTATCGAGTACTCAGTCGAGTACCGAGTTCTAATTGTGTTTTAAGAAGAACCACGACACACACATGACGAATTTTAAACTCATTGGAATAGCAGTATAGACCTCCATGTCCAAATAATAGTTTTTAAAACAAAATTCCAGCTGAAAATTAATTAATATTCTTGAAAAGATTTTGTTTATGTGTGTTTGTGTGTCAATAATTTTACAAATAAGTTAATTTTTAAACTAAAAATAAACAAATACATAATAAGTAGGATTAATCAAGTTGGAATTAAAACAAATTATATCAATCTATACTTCTAGTCCGCTAAACGTAAATAATTTTTAAAAGCAAATGGAACAACGTTAAAAGCACGAATGTGCAGGAGTACTGCAGATACGTGTTTCTGCATTACAAGGAACATTTTTTTCAGTGCATAAAATGTGAGCTAATGAATGTAAAAAAATCCGACTTTTGCCGGATGTCTTTCAATTCATAAACTCACATTTTGTGCATTGAAAAAAGCATTCCTTGTAATGCCAAAACACGCGTCTGCAGTGTTCCTGCACATTTGTGTCTTTTAACGTTGTTTTTTTTTTTTAATTAAAAGGTATTTTTATGCTTCAAAAATCCATTTCATAATATTAAATTTCCATATTTTCTGTACTTACCTTTTTTGCACCATTTTTAATAAATAAGTTTCATTAACTTTGGGGCAGTAAAATATAGGACTTACTCCATTGAAGCATAACAAACTTCATTATTCTCAAAATTTGAATTTGTCTTTTAATTTTGAATTGTAAATGATTGCAGTATATTATATGGCTTGCACTTTTCCATTAATTGTAAAATCTGCTCTGAACAATATTTATTTTTTTACAACTACTCGGTATTGGTGGAGTATCTGATCAAAATTTGGCCGAGTACCGAATAATTACCAAGTACTCGGTACGTCATTTTATCTGAAAATAAAAGGTAATTTAACTTAAAATGTACTAGTGAAAAATAAAGAGGTGCTGTTCCTATAAAGAGACACACCTTCATGTTTTCCTCATAGTGATGGGCATAATCGAGTTCTCATAATCGAATCACTCGATTATCAAAGATCACTCGAGAACTCGATTATCCCGAGTTCTCGATTATCACAACTCGAGTTCTCGATTATCATAGATCTCGAGTTCTCGATTATAACATCTCGAGTTCTCGTTATCCCTTCCCGAGTTCTCGAGCGATGAACTAACTGCTCTGTTCTCGTTATCCCTTCCCGAGTTCTCGAGCGATGACTGCTCAAGTGCTCAATTATCACTTTCCGAGTTCTCGAGCGATGGACTGCTCGAGTTCTCGCTTTGTGAATTTCTCAGGATGTTGATTTCTCGAGTTCTCGAGCAATGGACTGCTCGAGTTCTCGCTTTGTGAACTTCTCGAGATGTTGATTTCTCGAGTTCTCGACATGTCAATCACTCGAGCAGTGTACTTCTCGATCGATTTGATAATCGAATGAACCTCTCAATAGTTGACTCCTGAAGGGATTCAGTTACCGAGGCAGATCTGTCGTCGTTTAGTGAGTCAGAGGTAGGGGTGCCCACCTAGGTGGGGGAAAGGGGTCATGGCGCAAGCTGCGCCATTGAAATTTTTAGGTGGTTGTTTTGAGGGGTATTTCTTACTTTTTGGGGGGAGCTCTTGTTTTTTGATGGGGGGGGAGGCTTTGCGAAATTTAGGAGGGGGGGTGCTCTTGCTCTTACGGGGGTGGGCACCCCTGTCAGAGGGCTGGCTTTGAAAAATTAATGTTTTAACATGTAAATGGGCGTGGTTTTTATTGTTTTCCGAAAAATTATCCAGGGAAAGAAAGGGGGTCATGGCGCTCTTAAGGGGGGGGGGGTTCGTTTTTAAGAGGTGGCGCCAGTACACTTGAGGAATGGATATCCCAGTGGTCTAAATGATTTTACGATGAAAGATTTGCCTCTGGAATATTTGTTGTAGAAGTTTGTGTGTTGGTCTTGCATTCGAATAGTTTTGTAATTAATTGCATGTATGCTGCCGAATGCCTGATTATCAAATGATTCTTTGGGATGATTTGGTAGCCCAATGATATGTTTCTGGGAGAATGGTGTTAACGAATGAACACGTTGACGCGTCTATGGGTGACATGGGTTGTGTGTCCCGGTGGTGGAAGCAAAGGTTGGGGGACGCTAATAAGGCTCTAACTTGAGAGGCATTAAAACTAAAATTAAATTTAATGTAAAAACGGGGACTACTTTAATTAAAACCTGAGGGGACCTCTTCCCCCTTACGTCCACCTTCGACTACACCGTTGGGTATTGAAACCCGAGGCACGTGTCTGCAGTAATCTGTATATTTGTGCTACAACAGTTGGTTATTTCCTGTTACTTCTTGGCACAAAGGTATTTATTTATTTCTTAATAAAGCAAGTAGTCTAGTAGTCTTTCCATATTGTTTCGCACTTGACAGTTATTTAGATAAAATGAACAAATAAATAAATAAATAAATAAAAAAGTGGGGAGTAATGATAATATGGACATGGGTTTGGGCAACATAAACAAGTTTGAACTTGAGAATTGTTTAAATTGATAATACATTGAAATTAAAAAGTTGGAACAGTTCAGCTAAAAATCGGAGGGGACACCTTCCTCCTACGTACCCCCCCCCCCCCCCCCCTTCTCGAATGTGACCCTGAGAAATTGAACGAACCTGTAGAGTGGTTAACTTTTCGAGTGATTCATTCACAGAGGTTATCGCGAGGAGGAAGATGTTACGGCCCAAACCGGGTAATTGAAATTTTTGAGGGGTCTTTGCTCTTTTTGGGACAATTGTACTTGGAGGGGGAAGGTGATTGTCACAAGAGTGGTCCCATTGCTCACAAGAACGAAAGGACATCCTAATTTCGAATTGAATAAGAGCTTCTCGGGTGCTTTTTTCGAATGGAGTTTACCAGATAGCACACTTCGTTGAGTAAACGTTTCAAAACGGCTGTTACGCTGTAACAACCACGTTAAAACGTGTATGAAACGTTTAAAGGATGTCTGTTTATAATACAAGGGTGCCTATCTTCCTAAGGGTGAGGAAACCCACTCCTCAAATGCGACGGAGCACGCCTAGAACAAGAGCCTCCTAAAGTAACACCAAAATCTTCTCAAGTAACCCCCTCCCCATTGAAACTTCATTGTGGCGCGGTCTGCACCATGGACTGCCCCCTATCCTCTCGTGGGCACCCCTATATGATATATTGCTTGTTGTTGAAAGTTCGTTATCGAGCGACGCTTTCGGATAATTTGAAAATCGAATAATCTGCTTTTTTAGAGAAACTTGGTAATCAGTTAACCCCTTTTGAGGACCAACGCAAGGAAAATGAAGCATAACCACGGAACCCAAAGTTTCGAAATGGACCGTTGCCAGCCCAAGCAGTTTTTAAAAAATCATAAAATAAGCATCTCAATAGAATGACTCCAAATTTTTAAGTTGAGTAAATAATGTACTACTAATCATCATTTTAAAAGTATAATGAATATAACATTATTAAAATATGCGCACGTGAAAATAAATGACACGCAAACAAGAATAGTTAAAACTAAACAATAATAATCTACATGTAATGTAATTTTAATTTAAAAAATTGGGCCAAAGAATGTTAGCTAAAATTAATTCTACACGACAAGCATCAAAACTTCTTTATGTACTCAGAAACACCCTCAAATTCACTCCCTGCATCCACTGTTATTAGATATTTTACCAAGTCAATAACTGAAAAATAAAAATAAAAAAGAGCGAATCATGAAAGAAGCAAAGTAATCGATTCCACTTGAAGTTGCACAATTAATGCGCCGGGAATCCCAATTCTCTGTAACGTCGAGAAATATTTTACCCTCCCTCCCTTCTCCTATATTTTAGTCAAGTACTAACCCTACTCTTAACAGCAACAAAAAAAAAAAAAAAAAAAAAAGCAAAGCAAAAACTAGAACAAATGAGTCTTTTTGCGCAGACCTACGATTCCTCGACTTGTTTACACTATCAACTTTTTGCTTAACAAGCGTCTGAAATCATTCGGAATAATCACGTGGTAGCTGAAATCATACATCCCCTGAAGGCCCGAAGGCCGCCGAAATCAAGTTCTCGTTGAATCTGCATCCCCCAAGAATTGAGATCCACAATGAAGACTATTAAATTTATCTGTTAAATTTACCTCCAAAAACAGACTCAATAAAAAACAATGCAAAATTTATCGGAAAACAACCAAAACTAGTTCCACTTGTAAAATATAGAATTTTTCAAGAATGGAGGCGAGGGGAATTGAACCCCGTAAATTGAAGTTTCAGTGGCTACATATGCGTCATGACTCTCAGCCCCATATTTCAAATTTTACACTTGGGGGGGGGGGTGGTTAAAGGGCACATAACCAATGCATAGTATTCCTACTAACAGCAAAAACTTCATATAAATGTAGATAATCATTTTTAAAAGCCAGGTTGGGTCACCCCTTCTAGATGATAGCCCTGAAAAAAAAAAAAACTCGATGCTATAAAAGTCGAGGGCGTACCCCCCCCCCCCCCTCCGCCCCCAGGGCGATGGCGCACCCTCTCAAATGTTAAAGAGCATCTGTGTAGGAAAAGAACGGGCGACCCCCCCCCCCACCCCTTCTGAAAATTGAGATAAAGAAAGTCTCAAAAACTACCCTTAAAAATTTCAGTGGCGCAGGCTGCGCAAAAGTTCAGTCCTATATCACTCCCTTGTAAGGGTTGAAACCGTTCTCCTGAAAAAGAGATAAAAAAAAACCTACCAAATTGACCCCCATAAATAGGTCTATCCAGGGTGAAGCTTGGGGAAGGGGGGCGAAAAGTATGTACCTAGTGCAAAATTAAACGAAAAACTAACAAAAAGCACGTTCCCGTACATTAAAAAGCATCAATTTTTAAAGCTGGGGAGGCAATTGACCCCTCAGGTCAATCGTATCCCCAACGGGCTTGCCCTCAAAGTTGCAGTGACAGAAGTACGCGTCATGACACTCAGGCCCACTACTTCAAATTTTCCAGGAGAGGGGGGGGGGGTTGGATAAAATAATATATGTACTCAGTGCCTATTATACAAATTAATAATAAACCCTACTCCCACATATGCTAGTACAATTATTTTGAAAATCGTGGGGGGGGGGCAGAAATTGCCCCTTCCTCACCCCTAAATTACGAGCTTGGTGGTACCCCATCCCCTCGTGCGCAACCCTACAGAAACAATTCGAGAAGTCGACTGGTATAGAAGTCACAGTTACCCCACCCCCCTCCCGACCCCTCAAGAGCGATGGCGCACCCTCTCAAATATTACGGAGCAACTCCTAGGACAAAAGCTCCTCCCCCCAATGAGATTTAAAAGACGCTCTCAGCCCCCCCCCCCCCTTAAAATTGTATTGGCGTTGTGAGTGCCATGGACATCCCATAGTGGGCGTCCCTGTAAAAGTAAACTTGATTCTGGAATTCAGGAAGTCTAAATACCGGTCAAAAATTCGATTCAAACATCTCGAGATCTCAATTTAAACATCTCGAGATCTCGATTCAAAAGATCTCGAGAAGTCAATCGCTCGAGTGTTCGGTTCGAAAGATCTCGAGAAGTCAATCGCTCTAGTGCTCGTTTCGAAAGATCTCGAGAAGTCAATCGCTCGAGTTCTCGATTTCAAAAGATCTCGAGAAGGCAATCGCTCGAGTACTCGATTCGGAAGATCTCGAGAAGTCAATCGCTCGAGTTCTCGATTTCAAAAGATATCGGTTATCAATCGCTCGAGTTCTCGAATTAAAAAGATCTCGATTATCAATCACTCGATTATTCGAAGTACTCGATTCCCGAGATCTCGATTATCAAAAGATCTCGATTATGCCCATCACTATTTCCTCAGCTTAAAAGCAAATGACAAAGATCACTTACAGAACTCCAAAAGTGCGGTACAAATTAGACGTTTCATTTTACCAAAAGGTGTCTGGTCTTTAAATCTGCTGGATTGTTCACTAAATTTACACACTGCACTAAAAAAATAAGCATTTTTTCCCACAACACATTTCGCAGTTGAAAAAAAAATAATAGCAATAACTTTATTTTTCACTGAAATGAAAAGTTAATCGCATAAATAATTTTTTTAAATATAAATATTTTTTGTGCATGATTTTAAAACTTCAAAACTCAGGTTTAATAATGAAATCTTAGCATTTCTTTTTGGTTATTATCACCGGTACATAACTCATTCATATTGTAATCTTATTTACCTTATTTTTGTAATATATTCAAAAATTATAGTCTCGTTTAGTTAAGCACAAATTTACTACGTGGACTGAAAATGTGTGTTTAACAAATCTATATAAACAAACAGAAAGAATGCATCAAACATTTATTGCACACATTTACAAAAACAATGCCATTAACAAGCACAACACATAATCAATTATTTAAATTATGTTCTCATGGATGTCCAGTATCCACTTGAGAATCAAAATCCCAAACCCATCCGGCAGTGAAGAACATCAGCAAGTTAAATGTCGGATTTTGAGAAATAACCAACATACTTTCCATAGGAGTTGCCATAGGAGTTGATTAAAGGCTTTTTGTATCCTTGGCCAGCAAAAAGAAAGTCATCTGAATAACCTGAATAACCATTAAGGTAAGGATTCATTTCATATTCCATACCGTAACCTCGAAGTCCACCAAGACCACTGAATCCTGGGAAATATCGGTTTTTGACGTAACCGTCGTAACCAATTCGACCTTCAGGTATGTAGCTCTTCAAGTAAATGGGACGTTTGTACGATTTGTAAACGTGAAGAGGTTGTTGGACGTACTGAATTATTTCTTGGTCGTTATTCTGGTTACCGTACTTGGCGCCATATTTCTTGCCTCGGTTTATTCTCTCGTTCAGATCTAACAGATAATCTTTAGCACCCTCCGATTGATGTCCAGATTTTTGTTTCCTGTTCTTTGCTGCAAGGTCCTTCAAAGCGAATTCCTGTTCGTTGAAGTTGGCTTTGTTTTCGTCGTGGTTGTAGCCCTTTGCAAAACTTTGGGACACGGCCTTGCTGTCTTGGTTCTTGCTTTCTTTTTCGTAACCATATGCTTTTTCGTATCCATATTTCTTCTCCTTCTTGTAATTTCCACGATCGTAGGCATTGCTCACATGGCCTTTTTCGCCACCGTTTGACTGCAGGGAAGCCTTAGCTCCGCTGTTGTGTGCCTGATGATTGGCGAAATCTCGAAGGGCCTCCGCTTGCTCATCCTCATACTGACCAGCGCCGTATTTTTCCTGAGATTTCTGGAATTTCCTTTGCCCACCCTGGTCGTAATCTTCTCCGTACTTGTCTCCATAATTCTGTTGAGATTTATGATATTTCTTCAGATTGCTCTGACCGTAACCTTCTTCTTCTTCTCCATAGTTGTCTCCGTAGCCGTCTTGTTGGTATTCCACATATCGTGGCTCTGAATATTCACTGACGTAGTACGCTGGATACTCACTCGCTTTCAGAGTGGCACAACTACAAAAAAGAAGAACTATTGCCTGGAAAAAAAAGAGAAGAAAATTTTCAGAGATAGTACGACGAAAACAATACATTAAATGAAAACCGAGAGAAATATGGAAACGTAACGTACCACAATGGAATGGTAGCACAGGAGACTCAGTTTTCAAAATTTATCAGAAGCACAAATAGTAATGGCAACAAATGTATCAAATGTCAATATGAGCGATGGTGTTTTTTTTTTTTTTTTCTTCAATTCAATTTGCTTAAAATTTAATTTTACATACTTAATCGAACTTCGTAAAAGTTTTATTCAGAAAATAATGCCATATAAACTTGTAACAAAAATGATATTTTTTCTAAAAATAATGTAAGATTAGGAAATAATAATGAAAACTATTTGTCTGAAATGCGAAACGCGCCTTTTTATTTCATTGAAAAAAAAAAAAAAAGAGCACGAGGCTATTTGAATTAAATTCCCGTGCTTCTCAGTACTTACCCCGTGCATTCCTTGTTGCTCGAACATCAATTAAAATTCCTATAAATTAGGTTAAGCTAATCTATTATAGTGGGAGCAAACCTAACCTCGCAGCATCGCAATGCTATGATTTGTGATTTGGATCGGATCTTCGTTGCCTTCACTATGCTGCCAAGTTAGGTTTGCCTCAGCTATAGTTTTATTCCTAAAGATGCTAACTTCCTGAAATTTTATAGTGTGGTTGCCATTGCTGCAAGTGTAGTTTAACTATCACATTAGCCTGTGCTGACTGAAATACTGAAAATATTAGGAAATTAATTTAAATGCTGAAAATTTTAGTAAATAACCACTAGTGAAGTAAGGAAAAATGTCAATAAGAGACCGCGTTGGAAATCGCAAGCAATAGGTAGTGCTTATGGAACAATTTGAAATGGTTTGAATACAGCAATATACAGGTTTACATAAATGATTATGTCTCTAATAAAGAAATAAGATACGTTTTTCTTACTTTAAAATAAAGTCTTGTTTCTTTCTTTTTCTTTCACTTATTTATTTATTTATTTTAATGCTTATGTGTATTGCTCTAGAAAAGTATTTTTTTGCATTCCCAACCTTTTCAACTTTTCACAATGAGTGAGTTTGGCATTTCTTAGGAAGGTAAAATACATATTTTTGATAAACTGCGAAAAATAACAAAGGTTCATTTATTTTTAGATATATTGAGGGTTCAACTTATAAAATATTACAAATTTTAAGAATACAGTTTTTTTCTTCTTAGTTTTGCTTGATTTTTGGTTCATAAATCTATTGATTAAATTAATAATTCATAAAATTTATCATCTAAAATCAAAACAAATATACTAAAAATGCTGAAATGTTGAAACATTTTTTAAAACACCCATCGACTAACTTTTCAAATGAGTTTCAATTAAACTTATGGAAATGAAGCCTCCACAGTTAAAAAAAAATAAATCCTCATTTTCCTCCCTAATTCAAAATTTTTTTTTTTATCCTCAGTCTATCGTTACCATCTACATGGCTACAAACTTTGTATTGAATGGCAATGATATTTTAACGTAGCTCACCTGCCAAGACACCAAATATGACTTCCTTAGTTGAAATTTTACATGTTTTTAACAAAGGTTCAATCAATACTAGCATAAAAAATATAAAACTGCATAATAATCATAAAAGTAACTCATTATGAGTAAGGATGGTAATGAATGACTGACGTGTTTTCTTTTCTATTCACTTTTATATAAAATACGTCTAACCAGGAAGCTTATAAATTTCTACACACAAATTTCTTATGTTATCAACAAAGTTATGATGGCTGCTACAAAAATTGAAAGTTATGATGGCTGCTACAAAAATTGAAAGTTATTTGAGCTGCCACTTGCACCTAGTGGTCATGAAAGCCTGTTAAAACTGTAGAATGGAATTTGCTGGGAACAAGTTTTGACTGTAACAGAAATATATTAATGTATGGAAATCAAGCAAAAAGGAAACTTGATTTCAAATTAGGATACTTGAAGCATTATGAAATCTATTCAAGAGATACATTTTTTTTTGCTGTCTAGGCAGACTATTAAAGACATATCTTGATTAAGGATATTTGATGAAGTTTTAGTCAAATATTTGAAGTCAAACTGTTTATGGCAGTTCCATTTGTACGTTCATAAAATAGCAATTCGGCTTTAAAAACAAGGCCAATAATTCAATTAAAACTATGACAAATAAAAATCAACACTAATAACAAAATATAGACTAAATGATTCTTATTCGTGAAGTTAATAAAAAATGGTTCAGACCAAAGAAGGAAATTACGGATTTTGATTGAAAAGCATGGATAGTCTGACAAATTAGACTTTAATCTTGATCAATATCACTTGTAGTCATTTTAAGAGAACATTTATAAACAAGGCATTGGACTGTTCTTGCCTGAAATGACGTATTAAAGATGTAAAATAACTATTGATCATCTTAATGAATGAGAATACATAACATAGTCTAATTACACACAATTGTAGACACAATATTGAAACGCATCGTATTAAATGAATGACACATTATAAAACACTTAACACGATTTATATTTCATTTAACCATCAAAAAGTTGACTTTTCAGAAAAATAAGTTTGCTCCGTTAATGCTTCATCTATAAGACCTTGTTCATCAATTTAACAGAAAGAATTACATCGTCAAATTTTCAGCATTTCAGTTATCCTAGAATCATTTATGTTACTTCAAATATTCAGAAGATCATTTTCAGCTCTCAATTTTTGTTCATAAAATTGAAACAAAGCACATAACACTTTTTACGTGCATTATTTTCTTTAATACAAAGTAGTTATTATATGAGCTTAAGTAACTGCCCTCAAGTCGGGGCTAAGGTTGAACCTCAAGCATATACTGATATCCCGGTCACCCACATCCAGAGACTGCTTTTACCTTAATTCACGATTTGAGCTGCACCAATGCTGGCAGACTGTCCCAGGGTGCTAATTCTTAGCTACCACTTTAAAGATAATCTCAGCTTCAAAGAGAGCACATCTGCCTCCCGCACGGTTATGAATATTCTAAACTGATGAGTGCGTAGCAAAGACGAAACGGCAGTCTCTGGATGTTGTGACCGGCTGTGAGTATGTGCTTATAATATATATTCTTATATATTTTGGAAAATTGCATCGGTACAGAAGCCTTGAATGCATAATATGAAACCCTTTTAAGCATCTATAAACTATAAATAGGTAAATGTTCATCGGTTGAAAAATTATCTGCATTTAACGTTTCTATGCTATGATGTCTACAGGGTCGGAAACTTGAAACATTTATCCGAATTTATTAGCATGTCATGCAGTAAGAATATCAGAGAAATGAAAAATTAAAGTAGAATGTAGAATGGATGGAACTAAAATCATGGATCTGAGCTCAATGTTTTTAAATGTTTAAAATCAGTATTCAAATATTCACACGCAATTTTTATCTATTTTTATTTGAAATCAAAACTGCCACTATAGGGAAAAATTAGAAAAAAAAAAAAAAACTAAATCAATGCATGTATATTAACTGTCTTTCTTTTTCATAGAGGGCAGCACTACAGCTGATCGGATACCGGCATGGTTAAAATATCAAACCCGCGCAAATTTGAGAAGAAATGTTAAAAAAATCATCTTTTTTGAGAAATGCTGTGCAAGGTGATAAAAAAAAACATTTTATCAGTTAAAAAAAACAGGGGTGCCCACGAACAAGAGGGGGTTTCTTGGAGCAGACTGTGCCATTAAGATTTTTCTAGGGGGAGGGGGCAACTTGAGAGGGGTGTTGATTTTTGTTTTTTTTTTTTTTGGGGGGGGGGTCTCTAATTCTGGGCGTGTTCCGCAGCAATTGAGGGGAGAGTGCCATAATCTGGGCTTAGGCACCCCTGGATTAAATGAAAAACGACGCTTAATGAACTGATGAAATTTTTTAATTGCTCGGCGCTCCTCATGAGGATGTGTATTATTTTTAGAAAATTATCTAAGGGTGAAGATTTTCCAATAAAAAAAAATAGGGGGAGCTACTCACCAAATCTGCACTTTATATATTTTAATAACTCAAGTTTAAAAACACTTGTAAGAGCGAATGCTAAAAAGCACTTACTATAGGGAGATCCAAGTTAGCACAAATTAACGAATTTTTGACTACAAGAGCGGTTTTCACGAATAATTTCTGAGGGGTGGGGAGGAGGGGGATTTCTCCATTAAAAAGAATTTCTATAAACTAAGTTCTCAAATGATTTTTTTAAAATGTTTTTTATTATTTCTTAAAACTACTTTATCAGAAAAGTTAACTCACTTCGAACAAAGGGCGTACATGATTTATTTATTCATTTATAATATTTTGCGCCCAACTCAATATTAAACCTCAAACATATTTTAATAATTATTAATTAGTCATAATATAAGAACACGAGTACTAGTTCAGTACACAGACCCATAGCTTAAAGGTTAATTTTTAAAAATTATTTTTTTTTATTCTTGTGAGAGAGTTTCAATATCTACGTAATAATAAAGGCCTTTTGGGCTCAGACTTGTGTTGATTGGAATATAAAACACCCCGTAGTTGGGAAAATCATAGAATATAAAAGGTCCCCCCCCCAGACCGTTTCCGAAATGAGATCAAAAAGCCTCTGAATTCACTCCCACCCCCCCTCCCCTTAAAAATGTCGATGTTGCATTTTGTGCAATAAATGATCCATCCATCACCTTTGGTAGGCACCACTAGCAGACAAGCATTTTTGAATTATTCAAAATCGGTTTTAAATTTTGAAAAACAAAAAAGGGCCTGGTCCCCTTACTTTTCAGAATTAAGAATCATCATTCAATCAAAAATTAACTTTTTACACGGTCGATTGATTTTTTTCACGAAAATGAAAACCACACAAATCGAAACAAATTGACTTTTCTCACGTTATTCACTACTTCACCGAGAGCTAAAACTGAATACTTACCAAAATCATGGTTATTCCTTTGGATCGGGACCTGAACTGACATGTTGGAAATCTCCCCCGCCTATATATACCACAAGGGGGATTAAGTTTTTCAAATTTTCACTCGCTCTGAAAAACCGTAAGAAACTGTTTCCGAACCCACGTGATCGGGAGTTTTCGGACATGACGCAACTCAGACGAAGAATTAACCGATTAAGAACAAGGTTTGTTTCGCTTGCTGATCAAGTTCAGAAAGTGAAAGTGGGAGTAGTATGCGTTAATTTTATTAATTGGTTTCATTCATATTCAAGAAGCTCTTTGGGCGGAAAAGATAACATCTTCAAGGGCATGTCGGAGTTGCCAAAGTGCATGTTATGCCGCTGACTATTCAAGCGGTGGGAAGAAAGAATGTTTAAAGTGTTTTTTCATCGCCTGCTATTACCAGCTTGATGTCTTTAAATCTCCGTTTGGGAAGACTTATTAGTTTTTGAAGAGATCCACTTCCCCTTTTCCCATCCAGCTGACGTTTCAATAATTTACCTTCCAGTTAAAGCTGTCTAATTTTCGATAGTTGAAGAAACCCGTGGTATTGAATTACAGGGATGCCATGCCCTACAAGAGCGATAGCGAATCCCCCCCCCCCCCTCCTTTCAATTGCAACAAAGTATTCCCCTAAACTAAAAGCCCCCCTCCACTGCCAAAAAATAGATTTAAAAAAATTCTTATTCTCTACCCCCCCCCCCTCCCGCTCTCTCAAATACTACTGAGCACGTCTCCAATACAGGTTTTCACCTCATTCAAAAATTGACCCCCTAAAAGTTTCAATTGCGCAGTCTGATCCTCCCAGACATAGTTTATGATAAACATAGAAAATTGCAAAGCGTGGCTCTGATATGTTGAGCTACAACCTTGACAACATTTATCTATGTTTCGGGTAATAGAGATAGGTAATTGGCGCTGGGTGAATTGAGCTGGGTTACTTTAGTAATAATTTTTCAAAAATATTCTTACTCGAATCCGTGGCAATTACACCTGCAATTTACTCATTTTCACTGAACTTTCCAAAAAAGAGGTGAACATAGTCAAGGTCATAGCTCAACTAACCAGATTCGCCTTATGCTATCAAATGTAAGACAGGTGATGTTTTTGTTTGCATCTTGGATCTCAAATTGCTTCAAAACCGTATAGAACATGTTAAGAGCAAAAATGAATTATTCTATGTTAAGTGACCTAGTGATCCCCACTCGACCGTCTCCGATTTAGATGAAACTTTGTAGAGGTATAGAATCTATACTTTTGTTCGTTTCAAAGGAATCTACACTATAGATTCCTTTGAAACGAATCTATGCAAATTTTCATCTTACAAGTTTCAAAACCTCAGAATCTAGGATCTCCCAAAGAAAGTGCTCTAAAATGACGGAACAGCTTTGTGAAACAAATCGCCCTGTTTAGACTAAGGTTGCAAAAATTCACGCTGAAAGCATGAAATTGTGGGAGCTCCAAATACTTTTGGCTGTTAATACGTTCTAGTGTTTTTGTGAGCTTGAGCTCATTAGTTCTTGTGTAGCAGTCACGTAAACTCTTGACCAAATGCAGTGCGAAAACGCTTTCCTTCATGTTGAGATATCTAAAATTCAGAACAAAAATTATTCAAAAGCTCGTGCTTTGTAATTATGCTGTCAAAATGCTTATTTTTTAGTGTACTGCAGTTACAGTGCGTAAATACTGATTTTGTAAAAGATATTGTCATTCAAAGTTGCCATCAAAATCCTTCACATGAAAAAAAACCTGGTTTCAATTCGCTGTAGCTCAAGTTCGCCCCCCCCCCCTACATTTTCTGTTTATTAGTACCATTAGAAAGAGCAGGTTTTTTCCTATCAAAGTAGGCCTTTTTTTATGTTGTTCCTTCAGATAAGGAGGAAAAATGAGATTAAAATACTCTCTGTCGTGATGAATTGCCGTGTTTAGGCTAAGGTTGCACAACAATTTATCATGCACTGTAAACCTGAAATGAGCTTAAAGTACTTTTGGCTGTTAATACGTTCTAGCAGTTTTATGAACTTGAGCTCATTAGTTTTTGTGCATCAATTCATCACCTCCTCCCATCCCCATTCACGCCTAAAAAAACTCACACACACAAGTAGATTATAATTTTAAGAAAGTATGCTCTGGTAACTAATAATTATAAAAAGTCCAATTTTATCATAATTCCCTGTTTTCAAGATTTCACAATGCACGCCAGTTCAGCTCTCTCTGTGATCATATCGCGAAAGATATTTGCTTTGACACTTGTTACAAAACAACTGAATGAGAGACAAAAATGATTAATTAAAAAAAAAAGTTCTTTAAAAAACCGCACGTAATGCTTTGATTAATTACACATAAAAATAGCTTTCCTATTCTTGTTCACAACAAAAAAGCTCTTTAGTTTGGTTTTTAATTGATATTACCCACGGAAAGTGGATTATTAGAGATTATCCTCCTAAAAATGCATGTGGCATGTTTTCTCAATGAATGAAATTGCAAGAGCAAAGCTATTGTATGCATGACAACCTACTTAAGTTTATCTCTGTGAGAATATATTTCCATGTAATGTTTTTTTTCTTTCAGTTCTGGATTATGCCGCTTATAGGGGAAAGCAAACAAAACGCTAACAATCACTCAAATTTTTAGATCGAACATTGCAGAAATCATTTTTATGAAAACAAGAAGGCGATTTTAAGGAACTATGATACAAAGTTACGTATCGACTAGCTTTCGTGGCTTTGTATGTAGTCGAAATTCTTGGAACGATAAGATGACACAGTACCAGGGGTGCCCCGAACTTAAATGTTTGGGAGGGCGGAAATTCTCGATATGCCGAATGGAACTCCAAATTTCGTCGAATGATGATAATTTTGACGAACTGAACTCCAACTTTCACCGAATGAAATTCCAAATTTTGCAAAATGGAACTCCCAATTTCTCGGAATTAGTATAATTTTGCCGAGTTGAACTCCACTTTCACCGAATGGAACTCCAAATTTTGCCGAATGAAACTCCAAATTTTGCCGAATGGAGCTCCAAATTTCGTCGAATGATAATAATTTCGACGAATATAGATTTCCAAGTTTTGCTGAATGATGATAATTTCGCCGAATCGTCAGATAAAATTTGCCGACTAGAGAAATTCTTGGAAGGTCACAGTGACCTTCCATGACCTCTCATCGGGGCGCCCCTGCACAATATTATTTATTTACTAACAATACTATTTATTTACAGCACGAACACATAACTGTATGGTGGAATGTGGGGCAAAGTGAAATAGTTAAGATAACTTATCTTTTTCAAAACGAAGAAATTGGAAATTTGATTAGAAAATTAGAGTGCATGAAGGAAGATAAATGTTATTTGTAATAAATTTACATTAAAATATTATTTTTGATTTTTTGCAGTAAATTTGTACCTCCGAAAAAAGTGGAAAATTTCAAACTTTTTTATTTTTCATAGAGCAAAGTGAAAAATAAAATATTTTTCTAATGAAATATTTTCTATTTGACTACTAAAAACTTTTGATCAAATGAATGAGTAAATAAAAGAATAACTAATGAATGAATAGATTAGAGAATTATAAATAAAAGGAATGCTAGTGAATTAAGTAAAGAATAAATCAATAAGTGAATTAGGAATGTGCAAGTGAATTAAGCCATAAATGAATGCGTAAATAATTTAATAAATGATGGAAGAATCGAAATATTTTGAAAAATCGATAGTTTTTTATTTTAATATATGCTAAAATGTGATAGCAATAGCAATTTTATTTGATAAACGCAATTCTTATCTGTTTTTCTTAGAAATCTTCTAAATCAAAAACTGCAAGTTTTAACCAATGGCAAAACTTTGTGCATAATGCCAATGTCCTTTTAGCCACCAATATTAGAAAAATTTGTCCAACAATACTCAAAAACTCAGTTAATGTCTTACATGACTCTCAGATTTTTTTTTTTTTTTTTTTAAGATAATTTTATAGGAACGATGCTCACCAGAAAAGCTCATTAGAATAACTGAATGTATCCTCTCAAAAAGGAAAAATCATATCTTTAAAAATTCATATTACAAATTCCATCTGTTATAAGAATGGGGTTGTTTCCTTCAGTCAAAAGTAGGGGAGACCGGAGTTAGTTGTTACAATTTTTTTCAATATTTTTTTGCGCTGAACTGTTTTAATTATTTACACGCGTGAAATCTAGAATGCATCTAGATCGTTTAACATTCCTAACACACTTTTTAAAAAATGATTAGAAGCCACTACCCCAAAATATTTCAAGTTTTTTGAATAGAAGTAGATTGTAACAACTTACCCCACCACGGGGCATGTTGTTAGTGTATGGGGTTAGTTGTTACATGAGATATATTTGAGTAATGAAATGAATTTTACACATTTTCTAGTTTATTCTGTTAAATTTTAAAAATTCTTAACCACGTTAAAAATCAAAAACCTTTTGGCTTTACAGATTTACTTCATTCATGACTTATTCTAATAAACTATCATCATCATCATTATTATTGTCCGCGCGAATTACAGTTTTCACAGGCACATAATTTATAAAACTTAGCACATCGTTCATGTGCCCATTTGTCACAATTACGACATCAAAGCCGTTTAGTTGTTCTTTTTTTTTTTTTTTTGAATGCTGAGTACGGTTTAGAACACTTTATGCAGAACCAAGCTTCATCATCTTCATCCGAAGGACGCACCTTTTTTTTTTCTTTATTTTTCTTTCCTTCTTTTTTTTTTTTTTTTTTTTGTGTGTGTGTGTGTCTGTTGATTTCTTCTCTGTTGGACACAATTTCCTTTTCACAGATTTTTGTTTCCCAGCTTCGTCTTGCAAAACATTTTTTACTGGTGTATCTATTGGAGTGGCGCTGACCTATGGTTTCCGCTTGCGAACCGTCTTTACTTCTGCACTGCCTGCAGCGTTGGAGAAAGACCTACATTCGAATAATACATTATTTATTATTATTATCATTGTTGTAATTATTATTTTCAATTATTCAACCATACATATTAACAATAAATTAAATCATAGAATGAAAGAGATCAGAATCATTACTATTATTAGTATTATTACTATCGTCATCCAACTACAGTATTTTATATGAATTAAATCATGCAATAAAACAGATTAGAAACACTACTAACCACCACTAGCATTTTTCATCTTACTTCAGAATCTCTCTAATGTCATGAAATTCATCGGCTGCCTTTCGTAATGAACTCCCTGGAATTACTTCTTTAGCCACATCCGGATATGTTTCTTTAGGTGTGTTGCCCCTGACTGTCTTGTTTTTATAGTCCCCCGCCATATCACATTTAAAAAGAAAACATTATATTGAATTAAAATTTGCATGCGGCAAGTTGTTACTTGTAACAACTAATCCCAACAAAAGTGTAACAACCTGCCCCGTACGACGACACTTTAGTTTTTGGCACATATTACTGGTATTATATCTTTGTACAAAACTTTTAAATATGTTAGCACTTATACCTAAAAATGTAGGCTTTCACGTGGTGTAGAAATAAATTCGTTAGCTGCAACGACTTCGTCACAAATAGAAAGATAACAGTGGAAAGAAAAATTACTTCCAGATTCAAAATACCGTTTTCCTTGAGCACTCTCCATGCTACTGACTGCAAGCTCTCCAGTGATTGTCAAGGAATGCAGATGGGTGTGTGCTATCATCTACTGCAAGGAAAATTAGTTCTTCCTGGCGGTTAATTTTAAATTCGAATGTAACAACTTATCCCGTGTAACAACTTAGAATAAGCGATAGAATAAGCAACAAAAATAACATGGACCCAGAAAATTCTTTCATTTCCCAACGCTCAATTTTTAATTATTTTCTTAAAATATCCGATTTTAAAAAGAAGACGCGGTCTGTGTGACGTCACAAATGATTACTTTGGAGCATCTGTCTACTGCGTTTCCACGTCATGATAATCAAAAAGCGAATTAAGTATGGCGCTCTACGCTTGCTATCAACCATACGTTGCCAACACGTGAGTAAAGAAGCGAAATAAATATTGTGATCTGCGAATGGCATTTCATCATTTGTGATGTTATTGGCAGAAGCATAAACAATGAAAGCGTGCCGATTAAAATATTTTTTCCTAATTTTTACTTAGTCGAATTATTTAAAAAAAAAGGTCAGATCCTTTGTTTTTAAGCATGCTCTTTCAGAAAAAAAAAATACTTTTAAAATTTTGGAAACGACCCCATTACGTTAATCAAGTAAAATTGTTGTCACATTCTAGCTTAGATTCAAAAAAAAAAAACCTGTCAATTTGTCAAAATATGCATATTTCATCAACAATGATACCAAAAAAAAAAAAGTAATTTTAACATTAATGAAATTAAAACATCTACAGAAATATTTTTTCGTGGAGAATTTTTTAACTTTTGGTTTTGTTCATACAAAATTTGCAAAATTTTCAGCATGCGAAATCACCGATATGTATATCTTCAGTTTCACAGAAATTACGGCTCGCGAAAATTTTCTTAGAGTAGGGGAATGTGGTGCAAAGTGAAATAGTTAAGATACTGAGCTTTTTCAAAATGAATTGGGAGTCGGTTTTTGAAATTACAGTACATAAAGAAAGAACATTGTATTTTATAATAAAACTTGTACTAATACAGTATTTTTTAAATTTTCGGCAGTAAATTTTCGCTTTCAAAAAATATGTGGACATTTTTCACTTTTTTTTATGAGGCAAAGTGAAAAGTAAAATATTTTTCTAATGAAATATTTTCAATTCGATAATAAGAAATATTTTTGATCAAATGAATCAGTAAATAAAAAAATGAATGAATTAATAAAAGGTACTGAAAAATAAATGGATAATTAAAAAAATTAATTATTATTTAATGTATGAAGAAAAATAAATGATTGAGTGAAAGAGGGAATAATTAGGAAAATAAGTAAATGAATGAATAAATATATAAGGGAATTACAAAATTAAGGGATATAAATAAAGTAACTAATAAATGAATACGTAAGAAATTTAATAAAGGGTTGAATTTTAATGAAATACACTGTTTCACTTTGCCCCGCATGTACTTGTCAAATTGTACAAAATATTTAAAGTACAAATAAGCTAAATATTAACTAAATGAATACTGTACCGAATATTAGAAGGTCTCAATTGATGTTTAAATTGTTAATAACCCGAACTTTATCATTTTAAGTAACAAAAATCATTTTTGGCTTTCAAGAATGTATTGCAATATGAGCAGTGGGGGCTCGTGCCTTGAAAAAGTGAAAGGGCCAGATCATGGGTGCACTCGCCTCCGCCCCCCCCCCCCCTTAGTTTTTGAAAAAAAAAGAATTAAAAAAAATTTAATATTTAAACTTTCTTAATTTTTTTTGTTAAATTAATATAACTAAATTTGTTTTTGCAACTAAATTAAAAACGTGAAGAAGTAATAACTTTTAAGGTATATTCAAAACTAATATGAAAATAATCTAAAAAATAATGATTGCTTCTCTAAATTGTCGTTATAGTAAGCTAATTACTTGAAGACAAAGAGTTAAGAAAGGAGCAAACGATCTAATCTTGTGCAAATGAAGGCTTCTTCCTTTACTGTTGTTATTTTTACATAGCCTGAATCGCTTAAGAACATTCAAGCTATGTAAAATAAACAGCATACAGGTAGGGTAACGGTCTCTGCGAATCCTGCTGTAAATATTGAAGTTCAATGCATTGGCGTTGAGGGGAAAAACACACACACACACGCGCAGATAACCCGCAACAATGTTTAATCCACACCTCATTAATTTTACACTTTTTAACAGATAATCTGCGGAATATATGCAGGGTAATACGATAAATCCTTTTTTTTTTTTAATTTCAAGCATGTACGCACAAAAAAAAGGACTGAAGTAAAAAGTTATAAATTATTGTCTTCTAAAAAAAGTGAGGGGGCCCGGGCCCCCTCTGTCCCCTCCCACGAGCCGCCACTGAATATGAGTATCAATTTTTGAAAGTTGCCTGTATTGTCATATGCTTTCACCTTCTGCTGTATTTTTTTCTTGACTGAAATAGACTACATCTGCCACTACATAGTTAAAATATTACCAGATAGGTGGCACTAAAAGCAGAGTAAATATTTCACCATATCACTTTGCCCCACTATTTGAAATATTATACATATTTGAGAACTTTAAGAAATTCAGATCTATGAGACTCGATCCCGCTTTATTTGTCCGATTAATTGAGAGGGTCGATACGAAAAACGCCGGAACGAATAGGGGCTTCGTGAACCGCCACCACAATGACGTTGATAGGGGTTAATGAATTATTTTCTCATTTAGAAAAGGAAATATCCCAGAATCGTCTGTATTTCTATCGTCTTTCTTTATCTTTACTATTAATAAAGCTGAAAGTCTGGAACTCTGTCGGGATGTCTGGATGTCTGTGACGAGCATAGCGCCTAGACTGTTCGGCCGATTTTCATGAAATTTGACACAAAATTAGTTTTTAGCATGGGGGTCTGCATCTCGAAGCGATTTTTAGAAAATTCAATTTTGTTCTTTTTCTATTCCAATTTTAATAACATTTTACCGAGTAAATTATCATAACGTGTATGAACAAATTACCATAACGTGGACGAGCAAACTACCATATGCGATCATGGGGGAGCAAATGAACATAGCAAATTGGCGAGAAATTCATCGTCCATTATTTGTTTATATACAGGCGAACCAAATGACCTTTTGATTTTCTAATACAGGCAAAGCCGTGCGGGTACCGCTAGTCTAGAATAAAACAGTTATACTTTGTTTTGCAACAGTAAATACTGCAAATCGTCTTGCGTTTCATGTTCTATCTCGAAAATAAAAGTTGCGTCAAGTCAGGGGCGGCAAATAGGGGGGTCAAGAAGGGGCGGTCGCACCCCCAAATTTTCTGAGAAAATGGGTGAACTTAATTTATGTAAGTCGGAAATGAATGTTCATAAAAAAGAAAAAGAAAAAAAATCTCGCTGGTTCTCAGTAACTATTTGATAAAACTCGATACTTTCCCAGACTAGAAAAAGTGTTTTTCGTATTTGTATGATGACTTAGAAATTCATGAAGTATTTTTCGGCTTTTTCAGAACATATAATACTGATAGAGAACCATAGTTAATTTAACCAAAGAAGACATTTCCTCATATTATTCCAGGCCCCACAATGTATGCCCGTAAAAATTTTTAGGTCCAGAGATTTTCTCTTTGGAATCTTGATCTGTAGGTGTTCTAATGTGAGAATATCTTGGGTAGACATGTTGAATCCTGCGCAAAATAATTTTACAGGCTATCAAAGATAGTGGCCATTTTGGTTCACTTGCTCATTACGTTTTTCGCAACGTGCATGCCTATAAATTTAATTTTAGTTTTGAACTGAGATTTTTGGAGTTAGAAAGTCAATTAATGTAATAGTTACGTCATTAAAGTCACCCTGGCTATTTCCACAATTTTTTCGTGAGATATCTCTGACGTTTTCTGTTTAACATTCTGGTTACTAGAAAAGTGAACAAAAATTAATAACTTTTAATGAAACCAAACGATTTTAAAGTGCGAAATCTTTTGTGCAAATCAATATTTTTCAAGGTCACTAGCGCAGCCAGCAATACCTTCTGGAGGGGGTTTTTTGATCAAAAATACCTTCTAAAGGGGTTTTTTGATCAAAAATACTTTATGAAGGGTTTTTTCGATCAAAACAGCCCTTTCATATGCATAAGCTACTGTATTCGAATTTGCATTCGTGTTAAAACCAATGACTCTGGGGGGTTCAAGGGTACTTCTCGTCTGCTAGCAAAGTAATTGTTTTCGAGTAAAAATATTCCACAGTTACAAAAACTTTTTGCTTCATGTTTTTTTGTGACTAACTATTTAAGCAATGGGTGATAGTTCTAAAAATAGTTTAGAAAGTTTTGATGTGCAGTTGAAGACATCTGAATACAGTTTTGACAAACGGAAATTTATTATATATCAAAAGGAATCAAGAGAAAAAATATTTTCTGGACAAAAACGAGTTCGTGAAGCTGCTGAAATACCAAAGACGCAATATTGAAAAACGCTGCAAGAAAATATAGTATGTCATTGCAGCAATCAGTGCAACAAGAAATACACGCGAGAAAAAACTCAAAAAAAAAAAAAAAAAAAAAAATGGTAGAAAAAAAATGAGACAAATTATTTTGAAAGTGAAAACAAAGTTTTAGAAAATCAGAGAGTACTGAAGGAGGTCCAAATCAAGACGAAGTTTTTGACAGAGTAGCCAGATCTTAACAGCGATATGAATGTTTCTGCTGCGAATTTATATGCACATCTAAACTGTGTAAGTTCTTATATTTGAAAGCATGAGGGAGAAACCAATACACAGTCTGCGCAACATCTATCCTCAAAATTTGAACTGTTTAAAAAGGCAAATGAAATATTAACGCCTCTTTTTAAATGCTGGGCATGAATTTATTCTTTCGGAAATAAAAGAATTGATGCTCAATGCTCAATGTAGATTCAAATGCATTGGTTTATATTAATGAAATAAAACCATTTCTCGTAACAACGTATAATGAAAGGGTTATTTTCTGTGCTTTCTAAAGATAGAATGAACCTTTGTTAGTTTTTTTCTAGTCATTTATCTTCAAAAGTACTTGCTGCTGCTATTCGTTGACAAGAAGCTGTAATATTCGTCGAATGGGGGTAGATCGTGGGATTTCAAGACTGCAGAATGCATCTTGAGAAAGTCATTATAAGATGTTGATTTTAGACTACAAGAGAAGGTTCTAAAGATGAAGGTAATAAAGATGGTTCAATATGCTCTTGGCTTAAGGATGAGAAAAAAAGTCAAATAATGATTCAATCGCTACGCACAAATATTGAAAGCTTGAAAAGAGAGTTTGAAGGATTTTGTTAAGGGATGTAGTATTTTGAAGTTTTTCGTTCATTGGTATCACTTGTAAAACACTTGATCGTTGCTGATCGCGAAAAAAATTACAAATTATACGTTCAAACTGTTGAGTTACTGTTTCCAGTCTTTCGTGAATTTGACTGCATCAATTATCTATGCAACATGATACATAGAGAGGCTAAAAGCACTAGAAAATGAGTGTCCCTACTTGTAGGAAAAATTCCTTCAAGGTAAATTTGTTGTTAAAAAAAAGAATGGTAAATTCAATGCTGTGAAGTCTGTGAGATGAAGTTGGAGCAAACGATTCAACGGACACAGAAAACTTCAGAGCAGAGGAATTGCAGAGCAGACGAGAAAAAGTATGTTGCCGAGTGGCATTTAGTGTATATTGAAATTTTAATGATATGCAATGTGTTTCGTGGTCTTACTAATTCTCCTTTGATGGATCACCGTGAGACTGTCCCGCATCATTATCTTTACAGGCAATCGTAGCCAGTATTATGATAAAAATGTCAAAAGACTTGTTGACTTTATGTATCAACATATAAATCCCTCTGAGATTTCTGAAGCAGTGCAACTTGACAGCTTTCTCACTAAACAACTTGTGAATGGTAGTGTCAAGATTCGCCTTCTCAGTATCATGAATCATTGATCAGAACAGTACCACCAGTTTAAACAAGATATATTTGCTTCAAAAATTGCCTGATTTACTTTCGAAAGTCAACCTACCATGGTTTGATGCACACAGTTCTTCACAAGATATCACTTCTAAGCTAATGAGAAAGAATCAACTTTAACAAGGGTACTGAGACATGGAAATAGCGAATGAAAGGGGAGAATGCATTAAAAATATTGTAGCTCATGACTTGTTTCCAACAAACACATTACATGATGAAGATTCATTCACCTACCAAGCTAGATATTATCGTTGCACAGTTGCAGAATCATCTGTTGCCAAATAATTTTCTATTTAGCAAAGTATACCCGATACAAACTGTCCTCGTTATCTATTTCATGTCACAAGTCCGCTAAATAAAAACTTTTGGAGAAGTTATCAGCAATGTTCTGCACGGATCCATTTCTGTATGCTCTTTTCATGAACTTCATACTGTGTTCGATAGTTATTTGCAGCATTCTCTGAAATAATCTAAAAGGATGAGAAGAGAATCACCCAAGGGCTCACCCAAGGGCAATAAACCTTGCTGTAATTGACAGAAAATCAGTAGTACCTATGCAGGTCAAAAAATTCTGGTCTTTAGTATCAAATAAGGAAAATTTACAGTACCTAGCACGCAAGGAAATAGAAGAAATCTCCAAAAATGCTACATTTTCAGCGATTGTTGGTGGTTTAACAGTTAATGAAGAAGCAATCTGCAAAACTTCTCAAAGGAGATTTGAGACAGATCATTCAAGAACTTAATTAGAATAATTCATTAGAAGAAGCGGATCTACGAATTGTTAAACATATAGACTGGGCTGATAAAAATAGTTCAAAAAGAGCGGTTGCGGCATCAAATGATACAAACGTCGTAGTGCAACATGCAATGCAAAAACAGATCGTAACCTTTTTTTAAAAGTAACTAATCTTGTAGTTTTCGTTTATTGTGTTGATAAAGAAACATGTATGTGATAAACACGAGTTTAAAATGAGTATTCTGGATTATTTATTAATTTTTGTACACTTTTTAGTAAGTATAATATTCAACAACAAATGTCAGAAATATCTCCACGTAAAATTGTGGGAACAGCAACAGCGGCTTTTATGACATAATTAATACATTAACTGACTTCCTAAACTCCAAAAACTGCAGTTAAAAACTAAAAGTAAATTTGAAGCGACGCCCGTTGCGAAAAACGTAATGAGCAAGTGAACCAAAATGGCCGTTTTCTTTGATGGCCTGTAAAATTAATTCGCGCAGGATTCAACATGTCTACCCAAGATATTCTCACAATAGAACACCTACAGATCAAGATTCTAAAGAGAAAATCTCTGGACCTAAAAATTTTTACGGGACTACATTGTGGGGCCAGGACTATATAAGCTAAATATTCATACTTGTGTGCCCAGCGTAACGATGGCATGTTCAATATGAGAGGCTCGTGCAAAGTGGTGTGGATGCATGGTTTTCACAAGAAAATTCCTTGATATTTTACATTCACTTTTATGCTCATTTTTTAAGTGTATAATTATTTAATGAGTGTTCATCGCTTTCTTCTGCTAGAAACACGTTTCAGCTACTCAATGCATTATATGCTTTCATAGCAGCTCTTAAAAATGCATGTGATTATTGAATAATAATAACAAAAAAATATATCAACAAATACCTTTTATGGGGTCCTATGATTATGCAATCTCGGAGTGACACAAGATGGTCTTCAAGAGTTAAAACCATAAAAACATATCTCTATAACTTCAAAGCAGTGATTTAATGACTGGAAAAATTATTGCAGAACGACTCTTTCAATGGTGAAAAAGCTCATGCCCTTTAGCATGTATGACTTCGTTTGAATTTTTATTCTATTTGTTTGTATTGAGGAAAGTTTTTGAAAAATGCTTTACTCTATCAAAATATCTTCAATCCGCTACCCTTAACTTTCGGACTATTCAAGCCACAGTTCAATATACAATTGATCTGTGCACCATACTACCACAGTTCAATCTACAATTGAAACTGAAAACAGATTTTGCACAGATATATATTTCAATCAATCGTGAATCATTTCAAAAAAATTCTTCCTCTGAGCCAATTTTAAAAAGGCGCAAAAAAAAAAAAAAAAAAAAAAAAGTGACAAAAATTCACATGATGATGTGAAGTCAATTACTGTTTTTTTTAAAATATTTTGTATAAAGTAATTGATTCAGTTTTGAATGAAATTAACACAAGATTTGATGATAATTATTTTTCTGTATGGTTGGTTTCTATATATTATCTGGATTGGATTTTGAAAACGAAAAATAAAATGATTCAATTATGAGTAAATTTTTTAGCATGAGGCAAGAAAATTACAAGCCATCTACCGCAAGACCGTTATTACATCCAGAGACTACAATTTCGTCCTTGTTATGGACTCATCAGTCTGGAATAGCGATTAACAGAGCAGGAGGCATATGACATCTCATTGAAGCTGAGAGCGCCGACGAGAGTAAATAATTTTATGAGTAAAAACTAAGCCCCTCACGATTTTTGAATTTGTCTGGGTGATTTTGAAGAGCAAGATATAAAAAGTCTTTTCATACATAACTTTGTTACTTTAATTAATTTTTAACTATTCCAAGCAGCTCAGCTAGTAGATAAAGTTTTTTTTTTTTATGTTTTAGGAAGTTAGAGAATTATTTTCGAAGCACAATCACGACACTGGGCACTGATAGATTAGTAACATGATTCCCTGCTCTCCCGAATCCCAAAAGTCTCATGCATTAAAACTTTTCCAAAAGGTATAAAAACTTTAGTATCGAGAAGTTTTGTATGATAACATATTAGAAAGTGAATCAAAGTTTTAATTGTTTCCAAACACTAATTTTTATTCATATTAAACCGATTTTATGACCACTTTCTGTTAGCTAATGTGTGTTTGGGACCATTTAAGAAACTCGACCCCCCAAATGAAATGCTGAAATGCCGCCCCTGCGTCAAGTTAACCAATCGCGTGTTAAACAATCAGGCTTAAATAAAAAAAAAAGAAGATAAAACAATGTAAGTGTTTCACCGTGTAGAAAAGAGCAATTTTGTGACTCAAAATTTGAATTTAGACCTCTTTGTATTTTTTTAAAATTTCAAGAATTCAATCATGTTATTAAATATTATGTTTCTCGTATTTTTCTGCCATAGGATTGCGGATCCCCCCCCCCCCCCCGCTCCATGTAGATTCTTTTTCATACAAGGACTTAAGTACTAAATTTGACAAAACTCCGACGCAAACTGTGTATTTAAGGAGCAGGCATGCACGCTAACATACATCCATTTATATAAATGCAGGTTAGATAGATAAATAGATAGAAAGATAGAAAGACAGACAGGCTTATGAAAAACAGCGTGACATGTGACAAGAGGAGTTAAGGGAGTTAGGCGCAGCGTGACAATTTGTGACAAAGTGGGCGGAGGGGTCTTTTTTTTTTTTAAATATGTGATGTCATTCATGGACACCCGCTTGACTTAGAAGTTCCGAACCAATTTCATCTTGCTCTGAAAAATCCACTCACTCGATTGGTATCAAAACTTAATTCGTATGAGTAGAGTACGTTTTCGTTACTAAACAGGCTAAAGAATTTAACTTACCTTTTTAATTAATATCTTCTTTTTTTACAGATCTATAAAAGATGAGACAAGGATAAGTGAGTTTCTTAAAAACTTCTGATTTTTTAAATGTCTCTCCTGGCCCAAAGCTCCCGGTCGTTCTCAGACAATTGGCAAACATATGCATAAGTTTGCTTGTTTATGTTTACTTATTTCACATGTTCCGATATCTACTAGTCACAAAGATAATAGATTAGGAACGTCAATGTCCGGCAAAGTGAAATCAATAAGTAGTCTTGCTTTAATCAAAAATTAATCATGACCAATGGGCATCCCCAACTTTTTTGCAATAATTTGGCTCTGAATAAATGCTTTAGTATTTTGAAATTGTTGTGCACTAGCCTTGCGTTCGACGAACTTTACCGGTCAACCGGTAAGTAACCGGTTACTAACCGCTGCGTTCTATGATCAACCGGTTACCATTCTAAGCTGTTAATTGGTTGATTGGAGCACGTGATCATTAACTGTCACGTGATCAACTAACCGGGCGCTACCAGTCGTGCTCGTTGAACGTAAGCTAGATGTCGTAGAATGGGATCGTTACCGAAAATTTTAAAGTATTTTTTTTTTCTGAAAGAACATGGTTAAAAACATAGGATCTGACCATTTTCTTAAATAATTTGACGAAGTTTAATATTTTTTTAAAATATTTTAATCGGTGCGCTTTCGTCGTTTACGCTTCTGCCGATGACATCACAAATGATGATGTGCCAATTACTGTTGCCATTCGCAGAGCGCAATATTTAATTCTCATCATTATTCACGTGCACTGGCAACGATACGGTTGATAGCAAGCCTAGTGCTCAATATTTAATTCGCTTCTTGATTATCATAACGTGGAAGCACGGTAGACAGATGCGCCAAGGTACATAATTTGTGACGTCATAAAGACCACGCCTTATTTTCAAAATCAGGCATTTAAAAAAATTAATAAAAAAACTAAGAGTTGGGAAAATGAAAGTTTTTTCTCGCTCCATGTCATTTATTTTATTTTATTTATTTATTTATATTTTTTGCTTATTCTGTCAATTTCAGCGACTAAAAGTGATGCTTTGACTTTCGGTTGAAGGAAACAATCCTATTTAAAATATTCATGTGCAAGCTATTATATTCATTTTGAAATGTGTTGAAACATTTTTTGAGAGATAACAATAAGCGAGTCGGAAAAACAAACTACCGGCCTAGAATATCAAAATGTAATTCCATTCACCTGCAGTGGCCCGCTGTGCAGTGAAGTGAAGAGAGATTGTTATTTTTGTGGCTTCACAAATGAGGACCGAACGAAAATCAAGCACAAAAACTGGCTTGAGCGAGAACATCTGAACCCGTGATAGATGAGGTTGAAGACCTGTTACTCGAAATCGAAAAGGCAAAAAAAGTATGTAAAAAAACATAGACGTTCAGTAGATGTGTAACGGAACTTTTATCATTTCGAGGTTAATGTCGTTTAATAACCACCGAGCTACTTTTCCGTAATAAAATGCAGTTATTGCTATTGCATAAAAGGGTCTGATGTTATTTCCTTGGTATTTTAGTAATTGTTAATACAATAAGCTGGGGAATACAAGGGAAAAGTGGAATAGTTTATTTGGTTCACTTATTCACGCGTTTATTTATATGACTGATTATTTGTTCATTAATAATTCATTTATATTCCTCCATTTATTTATTCACTCTTACTTCTTTCATCCACTTATTTTCTTATTCATTCAAAATATTTTATTCACTCATTTATTTATTTATTTATTTGTTTTTTTATGTATTTATTTATTTATTTGTTTGTTTTATTGTTCATTCATTAATTCATTTATTTATACATTCATTTGGTTAAAACCATTTTTAATAATTAAATAGAAAATATTTCACTAGAAAAATACTTTATTCGTCACCTTGCCCCAGGGTTTTTTTTTTTTTTTTTTTGTGAATATTTTCCATTTTTTGTTCTTTTTAAAGGTACAAATTTACTAGCAAAAATGAAAAATGATATTTTAATGCAAGTTTTAGTACAAAATGCAACATTTTTCTATTTTTAGAGCAAATTTTAAGTAAAGTGCAAAAAAAAAAAAAGAAAGAAAGAAAGATTGGATTCGATTGCTTTTGAGTTTTGTAGTATTTTAACAATTAGAATTATTGACAGTTCCGAACATTTACTGAATAAAATAAATAATATTCAAAGAAACCGACTTCGGTTAAAGGAGATTCCAGTTAAAAGAGTTTCGAATAATTAAGATTCTACAATAGAGAATTTTGCCAATTCCCATAAAGAACCCCTTTTTTCCGCCTGATTAGAAATACGTTAAAAGTTCTGATAGTTTCGCTTTCTTAGTTGGAATTCCGAGTAAAATCAAATATGTTTTATAACAACAAATCCTTCAAAATTGTTTGTCAAACAAGGTCAAGTATGATGTCAATAAGGAACAATAATTTTAAACGCAAACGGGGAAAACCTTAACTTTTTAACATGCTCACAACTAACAGAGCGCATCTAATCTCCAAACGCATGAATGGGGCATCACATTTGAAGAATTTCGGAACAAAATGTTTATTCAAAGCGCATTTCAAATGTTTTATTGCTGTAGAATAATAAACATCTTAGACAATTCCCTTCGTTCGGATTATGAGTCTGCAGATGACTGAATATTTTTTGAAATGAAGTCTGAACACAAGGTTTTATTCATATTGCTTTCGCATTGGAAAGTTTTGCATAAAACTTTCAGCGCGTGGAAAAAGAATTGAATTTCATATGTCGAAATTTTCTTTTCCTTTCAAACGAAACGCTGGGGGGAAAAAAAGTCACAACTCATATAAATAATAGCCAATGATTGAATAACCCGCGAGTTTCAACAATGAAACTCGCTCCATGGCATGATAATTTGATAATATGCTTTGATAATGTTTAACATGCGGGGAAAGGCTTTATTGTGACGATTAGGCGTAAGATGCGGTAACTGAACTGTTTTACTGGTAAGACTGTGTCATTTCAGGGGAATGAAGAAACGAAAAAATGGTCAACAATGAACGCGACCAGCTGGAGTTTAGGTTTAATCCATTGGAGTGAGGGTTACAATTTCAAATATCAAAAAATCACCAAACAGGCATTGGCTTCGTTGAAATATAAAAGAGTAGAAGCAATATTCACCCGTCAGGAAACTGAATGTCATGTTTCTTCTTCGAAGAAACACGTGGATAAATTTCGAAAATATTATCCTTTTCCCTCCACCTGTTTTCTTGCGAAAAAACATTTGCTCTTTTTGAAAAAAAAAAAAACAAAAACAAAAAATGATCCAAACTTTTTTTTCTTTCCGTATTGTAACTTTGTTATTATTATTATTATTATTATTTTTTTTTGTCTTCTAATTTTCTATCAAAAAGCAACAAATTAAGGCGAGAAAATGAAAGTCAAAGATTCTTGGAGGGTTTCTTTCCCCTTTAGATTGTCAAAATTGTGGAGTTGGAGATAGATGGTGCTGCCATCTTTCGACTGAACTTAGAACTCAACTCTCACCCGCTAAGGAATCTCACTTTCACTTGACACCGTTCCCTTCTGAAACAAAGGCTGAGGGAAATGAAGAAACAAAAAACAACCAAGGACTGTGCAACGTTAGAACGTAAGCTATGATTGTGGGTAGTCTAGTGGATTGGGCTTTGAACTCGGAATCAGAGGATCGAAATGCAACTCCGCAGAGCGCACACATGCTTGTTAAACTGGTAATTTCTAATACTCTGTTCAGTCACCGGAAGTTACCATGGGTGCAAGATTCCTGAAAACTTTCTCTCTCTTTCAGAACAATGAATATTGTGGAAGCACTAATAGATGAGGCTGACATCTATCGATTGACTCTAAAGTCAAACTCACTGCTCCATTGGGTGCCTCACTTTCATTGCGGCTCTTACTTCTGCTTTATTTCCTATTTTCTTCGTGATAGGAGTTAAGGTTTCCAAGTGTCATGAGTAACAACACCCACAGTGATAATAGAAGTTAGTGAACGGGAGAAAACTAATATTTTACATTCATAGGTGCTAAAGCTAAAGTTTTTGGGAGGAAGAAAATTTTCTAATTGTGAAATGGAATTCCGATTTCATCAAATGATAAAACAAGAATATGCGTTATATCAATAAGAAGGAACATTTTTCATCATTAAAAATCTATTTTAAAAAATGTTAAAAACAAATATTATTAAAACGTAAAACTTGCAAAAGCATTCGGGCACATTTTTACCTGACAAATTGTCATTATAAGGAGCCAGATATTTTGCTCTGTTTTTAATTAACAAACATTCTAGAATACTCTGCAAATTATCGCACTAAATAAAAACTTAATACTTCGTAAAATAAGTTAATATCGGTGGAACAGGACTTCCCGAAAGACAAAGATTTTGTATTGGGAGGCTTCACTATGCAAGAGAAGATCCAACTTCCTGTTTCGGAAGGGAATCTTGCCTGTCATTTCGAATTTTTCCAGGGGGATAGGTCAAAGGGTATAAACTCAATGTAAATTATGTAAAAACACATCAAAAACCAAATCCAAATACATTCTGTTTCCAGGGCCTTAACCAAACTTTTGTTTCGGTGGGGGTTTTACCAAAAACATTTTTTGAAACATTTGGTCTATCAAATTTGGTTTTATGTGTATTCTATTGATTTTTGCTACAATAGATTATCTAAATGGAGGGAGGAGATCTTCTTACAAAACACCATATTGTTACATAAAAAATGAATTTCTCAATAACTACCATAAACTACCATAAACACACAATAAGTTTGTACAATTTTTCTGTCATACTAATTTCATTTCACAAATGAAATTGAAATAATAAAAATAACAACAATATTAGTTTTGTCACCAAAATATGAATGAATAAATAAATAATGGAAAGTATTTCTTAGGATGAAAAATTTCGAAGGGGGTTTGAACCCTATAAACCACCCCCTTGCATAAGACTTGTCTGTTTCCCAAAGCCAGGAGGAAATTCACCACCCTGACCTCCCCAGAATAAGTCCTGGGTTAATATTAAAATATAAGAATCATAAATAGGGAGTCTTGAGTGTATATTCTAGCACAAATAGAAGCTCTGGGCTCCGGCACTCATAAATAAAGTCAAGAAAACGTTGTTTTTAGATTATCTTTGATTACGTTAAGAGGGATCATCATTCCCCTCAACGAACCCCATGACCCACTTCGCAGATAAGATCTTTGCGCTTTGCCATTGTACACTTCGAACCCCATTAGTAAACTTTGTTGCAGTAGATTCAAAAAGCAAGTGGCACAAAAAGCTGGACACAGACCACCATTTAGGTTCTAGGGAAGGCAGGGGTTCAATTTCCCCCCTGCATTAATGTTTTTGCATATAAGTGGGCATAGTTTTTGCTGTTTTTTAAAATATTTCGTATTGATTATGTACCCTTTGTCTCCCTTCCACCATGGAAAAAAATCAAAATGACGGACCTGGCTGAACGTAAACCGTTTCCCATTGCAGCAGTTCATATAAGGAAATGCAAATGGTGCAATGGATCAACATCCAAATAGCACCAAATAAACTATTTCCATCGTCATGCAATATACGACAGCAGGGCTGCGGTGTGGGATTCAAAGAGTCAGAGTCAGAGTCGGACTGATATAGAGGAAAAGGAGTCGGAGTCGGGAGATGAAAGTTTTAAGTTCCAAGAGTCGGAGTCGGGAGTTGAAAGTTTAAAGTTCTAAGAGTCGGAGTCAGAGTTCATTTGTCAGTGTCGTTTTTCCTCAAAGTCCGTAACTCTGCCGGTGCTTGCAGAGTCAGAACCAGAGTCGGAGTCGGCTGATTTTGGGGTAACGAAGTCGGAATTGGAGTCGAAAGTTCTTCATTTCGGGAGTCACAGCCGTGGTCGGTCATTTTCCCTCCGTCTCCGCATCCGCAAGTCCGGTTATGACATCATTTAGAGACTGCAGTTTCGTAATTATTTCAGAGGCAGATATCATCTTCCTGAAGTTTCATATCAATTTTGTTTAATGAGACTTGTTGATAAGTGCCGCTAATGTTCCGCTTCCGCCAAAGGAAAATCATTTATTTAATCATTTTCTACACGCACGAAGTTTTAACTTCTATTGCGCGTGATTTTTACGCCATTTACCCACATTTCTCCATCACCCTTTTCCCTTTCTCTTCCTTTCTAGACTGGTACTGTCGCAAAGTAATCAGTTTCATCCATTCTTTATCTTTCTTTTAAATTAACCTACTCACTGATGAATACATTAAACGCATCATCTAATGCATCGTTATCAATGGCACAAAACCTTTTCAACCTTCTAATAAAACACTGATACGGTTGCGATTCGTTCGTAATCGTTTGTATCGATTTCCCAGGTAACCATTTTCAAACGAATATGCATACAAAGCAAAGGAATAGGGTAGCATATTTAAGTAACAAAGGAATTTCATTTCAAAGGTTGAATTTTGTTTTTTGCAATGCATTTTCCAATGTTGCAGAAAAATAGACATATTAATATTAATTACATCAAAATCTGATTTATAACATTTAACATATTTCTTGACATATTCTTGCTATAGCTCAAGGGCAGATCCAACTTTTGGTTCTGGAGAGGGGAGTCATTATTGTCATATGACCACACAAATCGGGAGGAGGGTCACAAGAAGGGCTGCGTTGTCGGACCGGCTCCGACTCTTAATTTTAGAGCATTTGACTCCGACTCCTATACTTCAAAATCAGTCCGACTCCTACTCTGACTCCACAGAGTCATGCCAGATTGCAGACTCAGAGGGAAAATGACTGACTCCGACGTTTAGACTTTTAAAGGCTTTGACTCCTAATTCCAACTCCTTTACTCTGAAATCAGTCCAACTCCGCCTCAACAGTCTCGGTCACAAGTTCAATACTTGGACAAAAAATAAGGGATCTTGGGTCCTTCCCAAGGACGGATACAAGGGAGGGGCGATGGTTGCAATTGCCACTCCCTTGAGGGATCCTGCACCGGCAATTTTAATGAATTGAAGTCTTAGTTTAGGCGAACTTCGATAAGGGGAGAGGGTTTATAAAATTCCCCAGAAATATTACGAAATTGAAGTTTTAAAATTAAATTTTGATTACCTCTTTTAACGGGAAAACCGGTGGTTTCTTTGTATAAATATCTATATTTAAGTTGTTTTGGATGATATGATGTGGCAGCCCCCCCCCCCCCCCACAAGCATGAAAAAAAAAGATAAGTTGTAAGAAGTAAGTTAAAAAAATCAATCGCCCCTCCTTGAAACATTTCTGGATCCGTCCTTGGTCCTTCTACCAAGGGCGCCCAAATGCAAAATTTTAAGGGGCGGGAAGGGCTCAAAAAATTTCCCCCTGGTTTAGCAGAATGTTTTCCCCATGGAAAATGATTTCAGTGCAGATTAAAGATATTAAAATTTGACATTTTTAATAACTCATTCATTAATGGATGGAAAATTTTTTTTTATACATTTTTGCAAAGAAAAAAAAACACTAAAAGCAAGGAAGTTCTCATTTCTAGGGGGGAGGGGCTTGAGCCCCCACTTAGCCCTCTATATGGGCACCCTTGCCTTCCACGATAATTTCTTTAGTTAATGATAATTTAAGTTTAAGACGCAGTTTTTTGCAATCTGTGGTCCCAACGGTGGGCCATGCAATCGGACGACGAGAGGCCATGCCAACCTAGTCGGAAACTCGGGGGCCCCATGCACCCTTGAGTAAGCCCAGATCGGAGTCGTTGTAGTATAAGTTTGATTAGTTTTCTGGTGAAAGGGGCCCCGATAACCATACTAAACAAGGGGCCCTGATTGACCCACGGCGGCCCTGCCGGACCATCGATCTCTGTTGCAGCACTATTAATATACGCTTTACATTTATCACGTAATCTAGGTCGCTGAGTTTGATTTTCTGAAGTAAAGAAATCAAAGGTAGAAGAAAACCTACTTGTAGCTCACAAGAATACCTATTCCACAACGGACTAGGTGATCCAAGGTTAATAGAGCATGAAATGCTGACAGTGAAAACGTAATGGAATAAAAACAAGTTGTTTTTCTCCACGAAGAACAAGTGCCGAAGAGAATAAAACATCGCAATCGATGTTTCACTTGTTTTTTCCCAGGAGTGATTCCACGCATAAAGAGAGTCAAGTAGAAAATTTACAATGCTCCTATAATTTGTGTGTATTGTGCAGTATTATTTTCCCGACGAATGCTTTAATTCAGTTTGTGCATTGTTTATTTTCGTAGTTAAATGCAGAAGGGGGTCAAAAATCCGAATTAATTTTCAAATTGTTCGAATTTCCGAAAATAACCAAGAAAATACTGCTATTTAATCAAACTAAGTGGCTATAAAAAATGTATGTACATAACATACAATCAGTGATCTTCCCATCAATTTTTCTGAGGATATATATAGTGTCAGACATTTTAACGCGAAACCTTACTCGAGTTTGCGCATGTGTCAGATCTCTTCTGATTTTATCAAAACAGGGGTGATAGCAAGAAGGAAAAAACGAGCAAGTAAAAACTGAATGCATCGGGAAGTGCTCTTCCTTAAACCATCACCCCTCTTTCAATTGGAGCTGCTAGTCGCGGAGTTCGAGAACAGACAGTACACTCCCAGTGTCCTCTAGCATTCCATAACGCACAGTATGTACATGTGATCATATACAAAATATGTCATAATGTGAAAATTTTTGGAGTTGAGGGTATACGCTATGTGTTTAAAGAAAGTTTGAAAGTATCCGGCGTACAGTCGACTCCCGCTACAACACGATTCAACTTACGCGAAATGGCTATAACGCGAATTTTCCACAAGTAACGAATTTTAGAGCAGACGCGAGCAAATTCCTCGTCCACAACACGAATTTCTTCAGAAGGAAGTATCGGCTTCGTTATTAACAATTAAATATATATTTTGTGAATGTTATTACATCTCATTAGCATCACATTGACCATCGAAAGTTCCCACATCAAACTAGTCTAGGCATCACCGTTGTTAGAGCATAAAAAAAACCGCTCAGCATCTTTCTTTCTTTTCATTCTAAACATTAAAGTTGACGAAATATAATGGCACCTTAGTGAGCTGTTTCATCTAAAGTTTATGAAGATGGGGGGAAAAAATAAAGTTTCCGACAATAAGAAGAAGATTAAGATTCTCGATATGTTTGGACAACTACCAAACGTTGACGGTAGCAACGCAATAAGTATGAGTGAATCTTCCATACGTAAAATTAAAAGTCAAAATCAAATGATATCCGTATAAGTTCAGAACTTAGTTTCAATGTTAAAGCTTGCAGAGTCTGAGTAAAGTATATGAAAATGGAAGCTGCTCTTGTATTGTGGATTAAAGAGATTGGGAAGATGGGCTTGTTGTCATAAATGGAAACGTTATAAAAGAAAAGGTGAAGCAACCGTATTTTAAAATGTATTTAATATAAAATAACGATCTGATTATGCAGCATAAATCTTCATTTTTTAACTTATAAATATTATTACTGTATCTACTGTACAGTATTATTATAGTGCAGCATTTTATTATTACTACATACTGTACGTACTGTGTTGTTTTAATTTATCAATCATTCTTTTTGTGCTTTTTAACTATTTTATGTTGAATAAAACAGCTTTTTTATTTTTTAAATACAGTAAAATTTGAGGGTTTTTTTATGTAAGAAACTGTAATGTATAGTTGAAGAATGCTTTAAAGCAGTTTGAGGGATGCTTACAAATGTCTAAAAAATTTGGTATGTTTCTAAAAAATGTTTATGCATACATTTTTCCACAACAAGAAATTTCGACTTACGCGAGGAGTCTTGGAACGCATCCCTCGCGTAAGTCGGGACTCGACTGTATATGGAGAAAACCCTATGGGAACACCCCTGCACAACACGGTTCACTATCTGACCAAGGAGTCGACTGACCAGGTCAGCTAGTCGGCGATCCCCGACTAGGCCGACTGCCGAGTGGGCCACTTCAAGAATTTTTTTTATTGAACTTAATACATTTATATTCACCTAACATTTTTTTAGTGTTATAAAAAAAAAGTTATTTGTTTACTTTTTTAATTTATATTTAAATATGTTCTTAAAATGTATCTCATGTTGTGTATATATATATATATATATATATATATATATATATATATATATATATATATACACATATATATATATATGTATTAGGGTGGTTCTTATTTTCGAAGTTGCAGATATTTTACGCGACGCTCTCTCAATTTGTTCCATTGTACAAATAAATGATCCTTGCAAAATTTTAAGCCAATCCATGAATATTAACACGTGCCCCTAGGGCCCCCTTCTTTGAGTTTCGAAGAAAAAATTGCGGATTTCCTCATTTTTATGTAAAAATATTCTAACGTTTTATATTTAAAGTAATTTTGAACCTCAATAGGTGCTGCTACTTCCAGATCGATCATTCTCTCACTTTCATTCTGTAAAATTTAACGTGTTACAAAGAATAAAATGTACACCAATGGCCTTGAGTCAAGCGTACCACGCTTCTGCACTTGTTCCAACCAAGCGGCAGGGGAAAGTTTCTTCCCTTCAAGATGGACACAAGGGATTCTATAGGCCATTAATGAATGGTCTAGGCCATTAATGAACGATCTTTGACAACAACAAATTGCCTCCTCCAGGCTTTGGGGGTGTTGATTTACAAAATTCCCTGTGTATGTAATAGGTGTGGCAAATAGAGTCGCAAGGTTTCAATGCTATAAATATTAGTAATTGCAATTATATTTTAATTCGCTGTTTTTTAGTTATAAACATACCTAAATGCTTATGCAATTTTTATTTTTAAAATATAAATTTCGAAAACTCCTCGATTACTCCTAACATAAAAATCTACTGTATTTTCCGTAGCTAAAATATAAATTTATAAAAAATATGCAGATCGGAACAATAAAAATTTATACTTTAAATTAATTTTCTTCTATTTCAGTACATAGTCCTTATTATCATCAAATTCTTGCGATTCACAAGATTTAGAAAGCGAAATGGGTATCTATACTAACCTGTTGAACTTTTGTTTTCTATAGCTGGTCTACCACAATGCAAAAAGCTTGACAACTATTGATATCTGTTCAATTTTCATCACTGTTGGACAAATGCCATATTACGGATGAAGATGTTGCTCATTTATTTACAGCCTATGTAGCTGCAGTAAATTTAAATCCAAATGACCTAGTGATCAATCGTACATTCCTTAAGAGAGCAAAAGAAAATCTTCGAGAGGTAAAATAAATTTCATGAATTTAAATTTAGATTTTGTAGTTATTCACTGGGATACAAAGCTACATCCAGATGCAATTGGAAAAAGAACGCCGACAGGTTTACCGTGATAGCTTCAGGTCCTAATATTGAACAGCTACTCAAAATTCCTTAAATATTTCTTCAGTTGCATATGATATCTTAGATGATAGCTCTTTATTGCTAACTGTTCTATCTGTAGTGTTTGATACAGCGACTTGCAATACCAACCGTATAAATTGTGCATGCAGTTTTTTAGAGCAAAAACTGAACGGTGATATATTACATTTGGATTGCCATCATCACGCACTTGAAATCGTACTGCAGAGTGTGTCCTTAAAGAAGTTCTTGCCTTTCTTACTTCTAGATCTTTCTTAGTTCAATTATTGAGGCGCTTCAAAATTTTGTGGAAAGATCTCCATCATTCAGAACTTATAACATTTCAATCAAGTACACCTACCACTTAAATTCTAAAATACGAAGTTGATGACATATTATTGTTCGTAAAAAGTGGAATTGAAAACGATTACAAAGAATTATCATAACTTGTAATGATATTTCCTGGTGAATTTCCTCCTACAGGGATATGTTTTCGACAACTTGGAGCTTATCCCTGGGCCACATGGGTGGCAAAAAGAATATTTGTTTGAAAATTTTTATATTTAGGAAACAATTTAAATTGACCTTATATGAAAAGAAAGCCCTTCAATGCTGTTTTGAAAAGCTGTTTTACAATTAAATGCTGTATGAAGATATGGTTTTTTGCAGCAACCCAATCGACGCTCCTTTGAATAATATATGTCTGAAAAACTAGCAGCGTACAAAATGACGAGAAACAGGCAACAGAAACAGTGATTGGAAAATTCATAAATCCCTTATGGTATTTAGGGGATAAACTAGTAGCTTTGTCCGTATTGGATGAAGAAATTAACTTTGAAGATAGGAAAAGACTAGTCCAAAACATGCTTGTGATAAGGAAGGCGTGTCTGATCACTTTTTAACAAATTTCAGATAACAGTAAATGATTTTGAATACTTTCTTAGTAAAGATCTTCCTCTTTATAGAATTAATTACGAGCCAATAAAACTGTTTGATAAGTTACAAATACTAAAGGATTTTTTCCTATTTGATCCCGATTTACAACAAAATGAAGGAAGCTATTTAAAGGGAAGAGAGATTGTTAAAATACTGAAAATTGTGAATGATACAACTGAAAGAGGAGCACAATTTATCGAAGAATTTCACAACTAATTTACCAAATATGAGTCACAAAGCAATTTATTTTACAGACCGTCCAAGACTATCGGAAAAAAATACACACTATCGAGATACAGTGAGAAAAGCGTACGATGAAGCGAAGTTTCTAAAGCATTATTTCATTCTTATTCAACGTAAAATCTTTAGATGATATAAAGAAATTAAAAAGATTAATTTTAGTGCTACCTCACTGCAAAAATATTTTGCAAACCTAGGAGAAACGATGTACTGGGTCTGAAGTAAAAACTCAAAGATTTGTGAGAAAATTATCAAAAGGTGTTGAAGTTCAACGGCCTAGGGGCACGTGTTATTATTGACCGATTGAGTTCAAATTTTCCACACGTTACTTTTTATTATAGTGTCACAAAACTATGGGGCGTCACTTGTTGAATTCCGAAAAAAAAAAATTTCCCACATAAATAAGGACCACCCAAATATATATATATATATATATATATATATATATATATATATATATATATATATATATATATATATATATATATATATATATATATAGAGAGAGAGAGAGAGAGAGAGAGAGAGAGAGAGAGAGAGCGGGGGAGAGAAAGAGAAATTAGATATAAATATTTATATTAAAGCACCCTTTCATTTTTCTTTGAGACGACTGTTTCGATTGCTTCAGTTCTTCTGCATTTTCCCATGAAACGCGCAATTTTAGGCGCGTAAATAGTCTTCTAAAGAGACCGCCGCTTTTTTGTTTCGTATTCTCAGTCATTTTTCTTTCGCCTGAAAGTAAGGCACAAAGTGAATTAATCATAAGATTTTCTAACCTTTATAAATGAATGAAAAAACAATCTTTCGTGCCAGGGAAGCATACGAATAGTGTGAAGTGAAAAAAATGAAAATAGGTAGCAACCAAAATAGCATATTGAGAGCATACTTTAAGAAAAATTTCGCTGAATTTAATTATTAAACTAGAAATGGAGGTACCCCTACAACGTGTAGACCACACAGACTACGCGTTGCAGGACATCCATCTGCAAAGAGCGGGAAAGATATCGTCCATTACTCACCAAAACTCGCTAAACTTGTCGACTTTTCTTGACGTTTCGATGGATTTTATGGTTTCATATTTTGATCACGGGGCACGAGGGCAAATAATTTATGCATCCAACTATGCAATTTAATATGCTCTTTTATTGCTATTTAATTAGTTTTTTTTCCATATTATTCTACATATTCTTTCCTGGTTAGCTCCTATATTTTTTGTCTCTCCAGGCTTAAAAGAATGTCCGCTCTACTATACCATCTCACAAAGTGACGTTAGGGGCCATTCATTAATTACGTAAGAATGATTTTGGCAATTTTCGACACTCTCTCCTCCTCCCTTGTAAGGGTACGTAAAATTTTTCGAACCCCTCCCCCCTTTTCTTACGTAAGATTCCATTTTGTTTTTCAAAGTAACGAATCTTATTACATCACTGGAATCGTTATTAAATTATTATTATTATTTTTTTTAATAATACCTTTTTGTGTGAAGAAATATTTACTAAAAAGTTGGCATTTAGACGGAATGTTTTTTCGACATTTTTTTGTATATGATGCAATACAAATTAAAAATAAAACATGCCATACATTGTGCGAATCTTTCATTATATTTTACACTGTTCATTTTTTGTGAAACAAATAAAAAACAGCTCATCCTAATACGTTATTTACTTTCCAGACGTAAATAAAATATGATGCCTGCCAAACCACTTGACTGCGCGATTTCTGATATAAAATATCGACTTGAAAAATATTACGTAAGAATGGGTTAGACCGCCCCCCCCCCCCTCCCTCCAAAGAAAGTGTGTGTATAGATTCCCCCCCCCCCCACTCGGGACCCTTACGTAATTAATGAATGGCCCCTTATGCAATAACTTTTTATGTGTTAGGACAGCGGTTCTCAACCCGTGGGACGCGAGCATTGTCGTAAAAATGATGCTGAAAAATTGTTTAATATACTGAACTAAAATCAAGAAAAATATATTTTGATATAATGTATGAGTGGCAAGTATTAACAAATGCTTTTGGAAAGGGTTGGATCAATGATTTTTTTTTTTTTAAACAACGGGCTACCCAGAAATGATGAAACGCTTTTTTGAAACATTTTTAACCCCCTACCTTCTATATCACAAAGTGTCACAATTTCACAACACCCTTTCCCTTTAAATTATGACACAATTGAGATAACTTGCCTTTTTCAAAATGAACAAATTGGAGGTTTGTTTTGAAAATTGCAGTACAATAACAATGTACGCTTGTATTAAAACTTTTTAATTTTTGGCAGTAAATAAAAAAAGGAAAAAAAGGGGGGGGGGGAGTTTTTCAGGGGTTTTTTTCCCTGATGGGCCAAAGAGATTTTTTTTTCTTTTACGTTTTTTATTTGATTAGTACGAATAATTTTTATCAAATCAGTATGTAAACGAATGAATGATTGAATAAATGAAAGATAATGAAATAATAAATGAATTGATAAATAAATATAAATATATGAGAAATAATAAATGAGTGAATGAATTTTAAAAAAAAATGTAAATGAATGATTAAATAAGTGAATTATCATATCAAGGACTGTAAAAAGACTTAATAAAATAAAGAAACCACTTTAAAGTTATATCAAAAAGACAAAGGAATTCAAGATGTCGACAAATAGTGTTTTCATGACACCTTTTCGGAAAACTGGGGCTGTCACTAAAGATGCGAGGCTCTGAAAACTTCAGTTTATATATATATATATATATATATATATATATATATATATATATATATATATATATATATATATATATATATATATATATGATTTAAAAATTGTGATAACATGTAGGTATGCAAACGACAAATGAACAACATTATTAAAAATGAACAAAAACAAGAACAACAATATAAGCAATTGATCTGCTTCTTCGTCAGTGGGTGGGAGCAGCATACCCTAACCGAGCCTCACAGGTTTCGGAACGCGTCGCGAGTCAGCAAGTAAACCATATAATATACATAATCAAACAACGTTTGCAAAAGATACAAAAATTCATTAATTAATTAGCGTATATTGCAAATTGCAGCTAAATATACATTTTTCTTAAAACCACAATTTATAAAAAGGACAAAATGGAATTATCGTAAATATGGCATCAATGTTTAAAGGCAACTTGCTGAATCGGAATGTCCCCACCCATACCTGCAAGGCAAAAGGAGGGTAACATTACTTCATATAAAAAGACTTAAAAAAGACTTAAAAAACTCACTGCCCCCACGAAAAATCTTATTCAAATTCATCCCCCCTTTAAACATTGATGCCATATTTACGATAATTCCATTTTGTCCTTTTTATAAATTGTGGTTTTTAAGAAAAATATTGTTATTATTTTAGCTGCAATTTGCAATATACGCTAATGAATATATATATATATATATATATATATATATATATATATATACTCGGGAATTGAAATTTAAATCGGGAGTTTTGAAAATTACAATTTTAAAGTAATTTCACAGCCAAGAAATTATTTTTTTCTTCGAGAATAAGATAAAAAGTATCAAAGTCGGTTACGAAAGAAAAGAACACTCCGTTCAATGAAAGGATCGAAAATGACTCCACATTTGCTTACATTTAGTCTCACTATTTTCACAAATATGTGTTACTTGCCAAAATAAACTTTCATGTAACTCTTACAATTTCCCTATCAAATAATGTGTTCAAAACATTTTTTGATACTTTTATTTTTTCAAGTAAAAAAAAAATCTTAATTATTTTCCCCTTTATTTTTATAGAGACTATCACGATTGCTCATTGCATTCATTTGACTGTTTTGAATTCTTATCATTTTATTTTCCCACCAGCACCAGCGAAAGCCGTCTCCAGGTTGCATCCATGTCCTATACACACGCGCATACATCACAACTACACACACACACGCACACACACATGCACACACACACACACACATGCACACACACACACACACAAACACACATACTCCCCACACACAAACACACATACCCCCCACACACAAATACACTCGTGATTGCGAAAAACATAATTTGAATTCAAGATGTCAAAATTCAAGTTAGTTTTTTTTTTTTTATGTACTATCAACGTGACTCATTATGGGTCAAGTTGATACACAAACGAGTAAACTATTATGATGACATAATTACCAACGAAATCTGTCTTTAAGAGTTGTTTTCAAAGAAGAGTCTAATATTTTTTTTAAGTACTCATCCGAGTTAGATAATTAAATGAAATCTTATTGACAGCTAATGCAATCATAATTCATAATTATGAATATCTTCTCTAAAATACTCTTTTAATTATTTCAAGAAAAATTTACTTCCCTTTTTTTAATTTTTTGGGCATTTCTAAATAATTCTGAAAAAAAGAAAAAGCACTTAGAAAAAATTGGGAATTAAATTATTTCACTTATCAACTTGACCCAAGCGAAATGTATCAACTAAACCCACACATCATTACATTAACTCAAAAACGGTGAAAAAATCAGCAGCAGAAAAGGTTGGTGCTTCAAATAAGGTCATACTGACCATACTGACCCGTGCGAAAAATTCGCTCTCGACAGTGGCAACATTCTGCCGATGAAGGGAAAAAATAACATAAAATGAGCCTTAGTAATTTTTTATAGCATAAAAGGAGCACCCAAGAGAAAAGGAGAGGAAAAAAGGAAAAAAAATTAAAGGAATAATAGTTATCTTATAGCGATTTACCATGCTAAAAAAAAGTTTTCTTTTCTGGTTTTAATGCAACAGTACAACTGTGTTTCAGAATCCTGCCATGAGTTTAAATTATATGTTCTTGAAAATTGAGATCAAAACTTACTCGAGGGAAAAAAATCATTAAAAAATTACAAAATATGTATTTTCATTTTTTGACAAAAATTAACCTTCATTGTTAACTGAACATGAAAAAATATTAACAGTACTGGATGTTTTCTGTAAGAAACTTTTTTTCAGAAAAAACTAAGAAAATTGAATGTACTTCAGAAAAATGCTCCATCACACAAGCAAAGTTGAATCAATACAAAAGACACTGCTCTATATATTCCTTAGTAGCGGTACCCTCACGGCTTTTGCCCGTAGTCGAAATTTAAAAGGTCATTTCGCCTGTTTATTTACAAATAATGGATGATGGATTTCTCGCCAATATGCTATGTTCATTTGCTCGCCCATGTTATGGTAATTTGCTCGTCCACGTTATGGTAATTTATTCGTCCATGTTATGGTGATTCGATCAATGCAGAGGAATTTAATCCACCAATGGTGGTAAAAATAAAATCATAGAAAAAGAACAAAATCGAATTTTCGAAAAATCGCTTCGAGGTGCTCCCCCCTATGCTACGAACTAATTTTGTGCCAAATTTTATAAAAATCGGCCAAACGGTCGAGGTGCTATGCGCGTAACAGACATCCAGACGAAGATACAGAGAGACAGAGATTCAGACTGTCAGCTTTAATATTTAAAGATTGAGAGACTCTCTACCCAGCGCTTCATACGGGATAGAACTTTTTTTTATATTTATTTCTTTTAGAGTGTGTGTGTGTGACTAAATTGCTATAAATTGAACTTTATTTTTTTATTTTTTCCAACTGTCCATGTGGTGAAATCCGTACCATTTTGATGGATAAATATAGTACATAAAAGTAGTGCGTTCAGATTTCTGACGTTTCGCTGCTGTATGTAATTGTTATAAAATTACACTTTCATATATAAATTACGGAAATGTACTAAAAGGCAATAAAAGTGTAAAAAAGGTTCGCGGTGAAGAACTTCAAATTGAATTTACATACGAGAGAGTCGAGGAATGAGACAGCGCTGCTTCAATGTCGAAATAAAATGTGAGAAAATTTCTCTTGTTGCTATATCTACTGGATAAGCTTGAAACATTTTTTCACATTTTACTGTTTTACTTCGGCATAAATGTGTGTGCCCCATTCCTCCCGACTCCTCTCTAGATTCAACCTTTTAAGACGATTTTATAAATTTAACTGGCTGGCCAGCATTATTATTATGCTATCGTATATTTAAAATGGTAATATGGTAAAATGGTAAATGATATATTTTTATCTTCAACTTTTATGTCGAAAAATGCTAACACAGTTTCAAGATCCCAGTGTAAATTTATATATATATTATATATATATATATATATATATATATATATATATATATATTATATATTATATATATATATATATATATATATATATATACTATATATATATATATATATATATATATATAGATATATAGATATATATATATATATATATATATACTATAATATATATATATATATATATATATATATATATATAAACAACAATTTTTATCTACAATTATCATTAGAGGATTATGTTTCTGCCGTGATTCCTATCAAAATTTAGCCGGAAGTAGGGAGAGGGGGGACTCGCGCCGCCATCTTTTTTTTTAGGTGCGCTTTTTCAGTTTTTCATTTCGTATCTCAAAAACTATTCACTTTTGAGTGAAATCTTTAATCGATAAATTAAAGAGCATAAAATCCCTTTTTGGAAGTAATTTTACTTTGGTTGTAGCTGTAGTAGATGCGGAGATATTTCATTTCAAAGTTCACGAATTCTGAACCAGACTCCGAATTATTAAGAAAAGTGATTTGTAGCCCTTTCGTAGAGTCCCAAAAATAAAACCAAGTTGAATAATAGTACGTTTTTCACAATTTCAGGAAATTTAAAATTAAACGTATCTCTTGGGAGTTAAAATTTAAAAAAGCACTGTTTTGAAGGTAATTTTAAAAATCCTTTCATTTATCAATAAATGATTTTACTCGCGAGTCCATAGTTTTTGAGATGCGAAACGAAAATTAAAGAAGCTCACATAAAATCTAAGATGGCGGTCCGAGCTCCCCCTACTTGCAGCCACATTTTCATAGGCAACTTATCGGTTGAAATCTATTAATTTAATCATAATTCTGTTGAAAAGGTGTGTGTGTGTGTGTGTGTGTGTGTTTTTTTTTTTTTGAAAAACAGATGGGGCCAAAATTTAGATTGGGATTTTGACAAAATCCCATTATAGTACAAAATCATTTTGTACTATAATGAGAGTACAAAATCAGTAAATAATTAGTACAAAATCATTTCATTTTTACAAAATCAACTTGTTAGTTACAACGAGTTTTCTCGTGACGTCTGTATGTACGTATGTATGTATGTATGTGCGGATGTATGTCGCATAACTCAAGAACGGTATGTCCTAGAAAGTTGAAATTTGGTACGTGGACTCCTAGTAGGGTGTATTTGTGCACCTCCCCTTTTGGTTGCATTCGGATGTTTTAAAGGGGGTCTTTTGCCCCTTTTTGGGGAGAAATCATTGTTAATTTCGATGTAAACTCAAGTGGTGTTACAATTTGGCGGACGCTTGGCGATATATCGCCAGTCTTTTAGCCGCCAAATTATCGTCCAGTTTTTTATCGCCCAGTCTTTTATCGCCAAATTTTGTCGCCAACTTGGCGACTAATTTTTTTTTTTTTTTTTTTGAGCAATCACGATTGCTTATTGCTTTCATTTGACCGTCCTTGATGTTGTGGTTCCTTTTTCAGCTTGGACCAGGCACACCAGCACCACCGCCCACCGGCCTCTGCAAGCGCGGTTCCGAGCACTGCCTTCTGGAATCCGTTTCTCCTGGTCGGTGGCGTCCATGTCCTACAAATCACGCGCTCATACACACAAGCCTTTACACACATACACACAGGTCTGCGCACACACACAAGCCTACACATGCACGCACGCGCGCCTACACATACACACACACCTGCACACACACACACACACACACACACACGCCTGCACACACACACACACACACGCCTGCACACGTAACCGCCCAGGAGGAGGGGTATGCTTTGGGGGACAGGAGCTGTTTCTAGAAACAATAGCCCTCAACGAGTAGGGCCCTGTCGCAACTCTTGATTGCGAAAAACATAATTTGAATTCAGATTTTCAGAATTCAAATTATTATTATTATTTTTTTTTTAAAGTCTGGTTTTATATTGGTCACTGTTGGTTATATTTAGAGAGTAACTATTGAATCACATTAAAATTACCAATAATGGGAAAATGACATTAAATTGGAGTAAAAGGAAGTCATGTGAGGCACACATCAGCTCTTTTTTTTTTTTTTTTTCTCTCATACTAAATGAAAGTACTAAATACTCTCATACTAAATTTTTTTCTCTCTGCAGCGTAGCCTCGTTTATCCGGACCAACTGGGACCGGATGATCGTAAATCCGGTAGTATGGGTAATAAACAAAGCAAATCCTGAAATAAGAAGACTTCGACAAAAAAAAAAAAAAAAAAAAAAAAACTTTTTTTTGCAAAATTACATAGAGCTGTTTAAAACGCATACAAAATTGTCAAAACATTTTTCCACGTGATTTCTAACAAAGAATTGATGCACTGTCTTCTGGTTCAAACAAGAGTGTCGTTTTAATAAAGTACGTTTTATCTAAATTTTTATCATCATTATGGTTTAGCGGCAGTGATGTTTGAGTTATAAAACAGTTCATTGTACAAACTCTGCATCAAAATAAAAAGCGAATGCTCCGATTAAAAGTATCTATGTGTACATATTTTTTTCATCTGCAAATTTGAATCGGAGAAGCGAGACTTTACTGTACTAATATCCAAGCATAACATAACACCTGTTCATATCACCAGCAGGACTGTATTGGGGAGTATATGGCGACGTATACCTTCTAGTTTCCTTCGGAAAATAGTGTTATACCATCTGACTGTCATTGAATTTGATATTATTAATTTTATTTTAGTGACTTTTAAAATATAGTAATCTAAAAAAATATGCTTGATGGTTCCATGTATCTCTTTTTTTTTTGAGCAATCACAATTGCTAATTGTTTTCACCTGACCGTCCTTGATGTTTGGTTCCTTTTTCAGCCCCACCGTCCTCTGCAGGCGTGACTCCTTCCGGTAGCCCCTGCTCCTGGTCGGTGGCGTCCTTGTCCTAACACACACACGCTCATACACATACACACATACACACACGCGCCTTTACACACGCCAACGTGCATACACACTGGTCTACACATACACATACACAACTGTACACACGTAACCGCCCAAGAAGAGGGACAGGAGTCGTTTTTAGAAACAAGTGAGTAGGGTAGTAACAAATGAGTAGGGTCCTGTGTCGCAATTCGTGATTGCAAAAAACATAATTTGAATTCAAAATTTCAGAATTCAAATTAATTATAAACTTAAATGGTTTTTTTTTTTTCTTTTTTTGCTCGTAAGTGTTATTTCTTGATTATCAAATGCTAAAATTTCATCTTTCTCGATTTAACTTCGGCAAAATACCTGATTAATTCATTGTATAGTCCTTTTTTTTATTATTATTCATCGTAGTCTTTTTTTTTTTTTTGTAGTTTTTAATTGATTCAAAACATCTTTTTATTTACGGGTATCAGTTATCACTCCAGAGCAAAAATTCTAACACCTTGCTAAGTTTTTAAAATGATTTCCGTCTGCTTTTCTTTAAAAAGAACAGTATTGTGAAAAGACCAAAAATATTTCAATATCTCTCTCGGTTGAAACTATTCTTAACCGATTGTGAGTAAAAAATGCTTTCTTATGAGTGCAGAAGGAAAAAGAGTCATAGAATTTGGTTTAGTAGAGTATGTTAGTTTAAAATGTATATCAGCACCAGCAGACGCTATTATGTGACTAGAAAAAAAATTGAGATTTCATGCTTTGAAAATTGAAAGGCAACAGTCAGATGTCTTCTGAAACAATTTCAATCTATTATCAAGGAAAAAGTATTTTGATATTTTTTACAAATTTTGCCCCTTGTAAAGGTGATTTAGAATGAAATTTATATGAATCCTTCTCTTATTTAGACGATAATTATAAATTGAAAGACATGAAAAAATCTTTTTTTCTTTCTTATTTATCTAGTTACCTGTGAAACATATAAAAAAAAAGGAAAATGGGGGAGTGACATTGGCCCGTTTTATATGCAAATGCACATATGCAATTGCATATTTTTGCTTTTTTTGACATTTTTCATATAAATCCATAAAAACAGAAATTATTTTTAATGAATACATATTACTGAGTTTTCACTATTTTTTAGATTTAAAAAGAAAAGAAAACTGAAAACATACTTCATTCTTCACAAAAAACACGTTTAATGAGCATAAGAGTGGCCTAGACTTTTGAGTTGCACAACTATAAGTCAGGGGGGCCTTAGGAGGGGGGGGGGCGTCCATGGCACAGGCTGTGCCATAGAAAATATTAGAGAGTGTTTTAAGGAGTTTTTTTCTCTTTTGTAGGGGCTCTCATTCTGAGAGGAAGAGTACTCCGTAGCGTTTGAGGAGGGTGCACCATAGATTTTGGCGGGGGTGTTGGGGGATTGTATGATGCTATTTTTCAGAATTGTTACTCGAATTCATCTTTGTAAAAATGTCTGTACAAGTGAAAGTAGACTACTGAAGTGTTTTATTCCTCCGATCATGGAAAGATTGGACTGAGATGGAAACGTTAAAAAGAAAGTCAACACCGGACAAATTTAAATAGCAGGGGAATGTGGGCCAAAGTGAAATGGTGAAATATATGCTCTGCCTTTACCACCACCTACCTATAATATTTTAACTATGTAGTAACAAATGTAGTCAATTCCAGTCAAGAAAAAATCACGTCAGAAAATTATGATAAAAAAGCAATTTTTTAAAACTGATGTTCATATTGGAATTTTTTGTTGTGAGTCAACATTTATTTTTGCTATTATTAAATGATAAAGCTCTTGTTATCAACATTTTGAATAATAATTGAGAACTACTAATATTCGGTGCAGTATTTATTTGTTTAATATAAAGCTTATTTCTGTTTTAAACGTTTTGTACAATTAGTCAAGCGCATGCGTTATAAAGCGCAAAGTGAAATAATTCATTTCATATACTTATTCAATCCTTTATGAAATCGCTTACGTATTTATTTATTAATTACTTCATTTTCATTCCTTCATTTTTTATAATTCTTTTATTTATTCATTCATTCACGTATTTTCTAATTAATTCACTATTTTATTCATTCATTTATTTTCTCACATATTACTAACTTATTTATTTAACCGTTTATTGCTTCATTTCCTTTTCATTTCTTCATTCATTCTTTTATTTACTCATTTATCATATTGGAATTTTTTGTTGTGAGTCAAAAATTTGTTTTTGATATTATTAAATGATAAAGCTCTTGTTATCAACACATTGAATAATAATTGAGAACTACTAATATTCGGTGCAGTATTTACTTGCTTAATATAAAGCTTATTTCTGTTTTAAACGTTTTGTACAATTAGTCAAGCGCATGCGTTATAAAGTGGATGGGGCAAAGTGAAATAATTCATTTCATATACTTATTCAATCCTTTATGAAATCGCTTACGTATTTATTTATTAATTACTTCATTTTCATTCCTTCATTTTTTATAATTCTTTTATTTATTCATTCATTCACGTATTTTCTAATTCATTCACTATTTTATTCATTCATTTATTTTCTCACATATTACTAACTTATTTATTTAACCGTTTATTGCTTCATTTCCTTTTCATTTCTTCATTCATTCTTTTATTTACTCATTTATCTGATCAAAAATACCTTTAAAATCGAATAGAAAATGTTTCAATAGAAAAACATTTTATTTTTCACTTTGCTCCACACACACACAAAAAAAAGAGAGCGAAAAATTTCCATCTTTGTTTCGAAACTATAAAATTACTGTCAAAAATCAAAAATAGTGGTTAGATCCTATGTTTTTAAGCATGCCCTTCAGAAAGAAAATACTTTTAAAATTTCGGGAGCGACCTCACCTTGTGCCAATAAAGTAATAATTTAGTTATTGCTATTTTCTGTGCAAAGAATTGTTTATTATATATTTATCACCCTAATAGCCAAATGCAGAAATAGAAGATGAATTGATTTTTATTCAGTGGGGACAATTTCTCTCAACGCAAATAAAAAAATTATTAGGGCATCTTTTAACAGAATAGAATAACGTTTCATGCTTTTGATAGAGTATCCGCAGGCGCAAGGGGGATTTGGGTGTATATCTTTTTTTTTTTTGTTACTCCACTGTGTCAGGTGTGCCCTGATAGGAGGTCACGGGAGGGCCACTGTGAACTCCCAAAAATTGCCTTGTTCGGAAAATTAAGTCTGGATTAGGATCGGGATGAAATTCTGAATTTAAGTCAATTCGTACTGATATGAATTCAGTTAAAGGGGCTAGACTGCATAAGTGCTGTTGCAAACGGTGGTTCAATATTGCTAGTTTACCCCAGAAAAGCAATATAGCCTTTCTTTTGAAATTTAACTTTTTTAAAAATTATTTTCGTTCTACTGCGTTGCTAGTATGAGCTAATTGAAATAGAAAGAATTCACAATTTAATAGGAAATCCCTTTCCCTTCTTTTTAACTGACAAGGGGGACGTCAAATAATGTGTTGCAAGAGCTTCTATTTTGCCACTTCAAATTCCAATCAAAACTTCCTTGCAGTTCTGGGGTCCTGAAAATCTGTCTGAATCCAGATGGCACAACCTTGAAGACGAAGGATCTGTATTTGAGGTTTGAGTGCATAGAGGACCTAGTTCGGTTGTAACGACAACGAGAGTGTAAATTGGCTCCAGAACTACTATAGAGCTTTTTTGGAGTTTGAAGTTTCGGCCCAAAATACTCGAGCTCCCAACGCTCCCAAATTGGTCCAATCGGCGGGTTCCCTAAACCCCTTGCACTTAAAATTTTTGCAAACACGAAAAAGAGGTCATTGAGTCAGTTTATGAAAAAGCTATTAGAAACGATTTAATGCAGCTCAAGTCAAGACTCTTAAAATCAAGAACAAGTTAGAATTGTCTGAAAACCACGACAGAACTGAAACCTTCAACAGGGAACCATACAAATTATTTTATTATTCAATAATCATTAGTTCATTTAAGTTAAAATACAAAAAAAAAAAACTTCTCCTAACGGAAATGCTATTTTTTGGTAAGTTTCGCTTCTTTCATCAACAGCATCTTTTTAAAAAAATAAATGCTGCTCAGAGACAGTTAAAGAAAAATTATTTCATTGTAATACATTGTATAATGAATCTGGCTTCATGTCTCCACAATGGAGGCATGTGTTGTCGTTTTTTGATGGGATGTATTGATTCCGTCTTTTTTTTTCTATGTCACGGAAATGTGTCGATTGGATGTTACAAACAGATGATTTAATAACTTGCACATATGATTCTTTAAATTTTCAATTACCATGTTTTATTGGGGAGCTTTTAATAGTTATCCATTTCCTTTAATGTAATACGAGAACGGTAGTTAAAGCTAAATTTGTCTCGTGGACTATCACGTGACATGTATGTTTGTATGTTGCTCTGCATTTCATAATGGCGGCAAGAAAATGTGTCTAGGAAGGGATCGTTTTGACCTGCCAGCGGAATTGAAATGAACGGACACATAAAAAACTATAATTTTTTCCAAAAGCAGAGATTATGCGTTTCAAGCATCAGCTTGCGTCTTACGTTAGGTAAAGTATTTGAATAAAAAATCAATTTCCTAGAACTTAAGAAAGTTTTCAAAGTTGCATGCACTTTCGTGCTAAGTTGGAATCGTCTGCTTTAAAGATGAAATATCAACTAATAAGAAATATTTATAGTTGAAGTGTTGATGTATTATCAATTTCTCGTTGTTATTTTTCCGAAAAAATATCTCATTTTGAATTATGATCTGGGATTGAACAAAAAAATAACATATGCAACATTACTAGTAAACAATTGTTTACTCTTCACATTTACATGCATAAATGTATTGGGAAAAGATCTATATTAAATCTATTTATATAATGAAGTATGATCCACATTTCGTTGAAAGTTTTTGGAACTATCGTTGCATTTATAGAATAATATTTTCATGAAATAGGCTTAATAAAGTTCAAAAGTTACACACAACACTGGAAGTTGATTGTAAACACAAACACACAATGGAAACAGTTCTCGTGTTCTACTTGATCTTATACTATTTTATTCCTAATCATCATCTCTAATTCATTTCACTTTTTAAATTATAATGTCTGATCATTTTGAATTAAATATCAGTCATGTTTACTTCAAAAAATTTGCAGCAAAGTTGTATGTTTATTTTCCTTATTACATGGAATCAATTTTTAAACATGGGTCATTCTTTTTGTGTTGATTCCCATTTAAAAATTTTTTCTTCGAATGAATTGAATTTTATACTAAACGATACAGTCACTTTAATAAATATTTATATTCGAGAAATACTTATTTTTCTTCAAACTAATTCTATTAATTCACTCATTTGTAAGTTAACTTGCTTGTTGTAGATGACTATTGTGGGGACTTATCAAGAAAATTATGAATTATTAATAAATGATTGCCAAAAATATTATATGCATAAGAATTCTTTTTAACAATTTTAAAAGTTTTCCTCATTTTGAGAGTACCTTGAAATGACATCTCTTATATATATTTCATTTTTAGCACTCTCATCCCTTAACATAATGCACATAATATCCAAATTGATACGAGGTATTTTATCCACTCTTAAAACAATTTTCATGAATACTTTTCTTTATTTTGCTTGTCATATTATAATTGTATAATTTTATATTCATTTACTGTAGAACCTAATTAATGTGAACTAATAGGTGATTCAGGTTTTTTTTTTGAATTAATGAAAGGACAAATTTAATTAAAAAAAAAGGAATGCATAAGTGGAGCAGAGATTCAGAAACGAACTACTGTACACAGTAAAAATTGTTTCAGATTTATTCTTTTAATGTTGAAATATAAAACTGCATAAGAGAGAATTACGAAAATAAATAATGCTGACTACAAAAATACACTGTCGCGTAAACTCTCCTGTTATTTAAACAGCATGTACATTTAAATGGCTGCCTTGATTATGTGATGTCCAGATTAATGAAGGTTCACCGTGCGTACAGTCGTTTATTTTAATAAAGTATAGCAATGAGTTCTAAGCAACTTTTTAAAGCTATTCGCCACTTTGAACTGAGTAATAAATTGTTTTTCTCATGTTCCTTGAGTCCCTTTAACAAATACATGCTGAAGAATGATCCCCCGCCCCCTCCACTGAACAAACCTTTTGGGTTTGGGTACCCGCCATTTTGGGTGGTACAAAAAATTTCTGAAACTGCTTGAGAGTCGATAAAAAGCACCAAATCGGCTAGGAATAAGACTCCTTTCTTTACGCACAGATAAAGGTCTCTGCTATTCCACAAAAGACGCTTGTAGTACCTCTATTAATCCACAATATTTTTCCAATTTTGTATTCCAAGAACAATACACACAGGGCTCCCAAATGGTCCGCTTTTCCCGCCAAAGTCCGTTTTTTAGGGTAAAGTCCGCTTTAGACCGCTTTTTAACATTTTGGTCCGTTTAGTCCGCTTTTGTATTGTTTTTACTAAAAAAATCAGATTTTAAAAATTTTCATTACATTAAAAGATACTGTATGCTGACTTATGTTAAGCCTGAACACGCTGCCGCGGCGCCGTTTTTCTATTGAACTTGACTTTCTGGTATTATTTCGTTTCAGATTGACATCATTACTCCTCCTCCCACCGCTGTAACATGGAAATTTAGCAAATGGAGAAGTTTGGGGGAACAGTTATGACATGAAATCAAAGCATTTTGCTACCGATATTTTTCACGAGTTCGTACGCACTTGAAAAAAATCAAGAATGTTTCATCAGTGCAATTTTCTGAACTTGTGTTCGATATGTAGCATCGCGAAAAATTACTTCCTGTGTTTGCGAGTTCAATCTTTTTGCATCTTGTTAATATTTTGATGTTTTTGACAATCAGAAGTTACTTTAACATTCATTAACTTAGATTAGCTTATTTTGTGTTTAATTACAATAGAGAATAAACTTTTTTTTCGAAACCATGGCAACATTTAACTTACTCGCACTTCGCGATCTTTTTGCATCTTGTTAATGTTATGATATGTTTGGCAATCGGAAATTATTTCGACATAACACCTCCTTAGATTAGCTTATTTTTTGGTTAATTTTAATAGACAATTTTTATATTTTTGGTACCATAGCAACATTGAACTTTCTCGCACTTCGCGGAAAGTGCTTGTCGTGTTTGAGATTTCAATCTTTTTGCATCTTGTTAATATTTTGATGTTTTTGTCAATCGGAAGTTATTTTGGTATACGCCACCATAGATTAGCTTATTTTTTGTTTAATTTTAATAGGTAATAAACTACTTTTTTTTCTCGAAACCATGGCAACATTGAACTTACTCGCACTTCGCGATCTTTTTGCATCTTGTTAATGTTATGATATTTTTGGCAATCGGAAGTTATTTTGACATACGCCATCATAGAATAGCTTATTTTTTGTTTAATTTTAATAGATAATAAACTTCCTTATTTTTGGAACCATAGCAGCATTGCACTTACTCGAACTTCGCGAGGAATTGCTTCTTGTCTTTGAGATTTCAATCTTTTGCATCTTGTACATATTTTGATATTTTGCGCAATCGAATGTTATTTTCACATATGCTATCCTAGACTAGCATATTTTATGTTCAATTTTAGTCATGTTTAGTTTTAGAGAATTTTTTTTTTTTTTTTTTTTTGGAAATTATGCCAACAGTGAACATACTTCGCGAAAATTTGATTCTCTTGTGGAAGATTTCAATCCTTTTGCATCTTGTAATTATTTTAATATTTTTTAAAATTAGAAGCTGTTTTGACATGTGCTACCTCAAATTTTTTTATTTAATTTTATTTTTAAAAACTAAAAAACTTATATCCTTATTTTTTTAAGTGCTCATAATGAGTATTTTCAATTTGAAAATATATAGCTCTATGAATCTAAACTTACACATTTATTTATTACATTAAGTTATCCAGTAAAAGCAGGCTCAAATTTACATTGGGTATGGTGACTTTAATAAAACAATTTTCTTTCTCACTAATTTTTATATGTACTTGAAGAGAGTTACAATATTTTTTTGTTCCCGAACAAATAATACATACATATGAAGAAATGATTTGGATACTTAGCATACTAATAAATGATTTGCAAACCTCTAATATTTTTGAACTTAGTAGCGTAGCCAGAAATTACCTCCTGCTTTGGTGTTTGGTCATAAACTCTCATATGTATATAAACTTACCATATTTTGGTTGGAAATATGTGTAAAAACCAAGGGCTGTGGAGGGGGAGGGGGACCTCCTGGCCTCCAAACTATATCTTCTTGTCTTGCGGTACGTTATATCAAAATGAATTCTCTTTAAACTGGTTATGTGAAAAATTTTGTAAACTACTATGTACTAAGGTGTTTACTGTAATAACTGTACCTAAAAGGTCTTTATTAGGTATGCACTGATTGATCGGTCACTTGGGTGATTATTTTTAACTAGCTAGTTTTTACCTTTTAAGTAGTAGAAAATTTATTTTACAATTAAAGTTACTCTGTAAGATGGTCAGTCACATGCTTGCTTGTCACTCCCCCCCCCCCCCCCATCTAAATGTTTGTGTGAATAATATAATTCGATGGATAAGAAGTTCAGATGTGCAGAAGGTGATAAGGATTTATCATTAAAAATCATTATTTGGTTAATTAACGAATTATCTTCACGTATTTATTGCCAGACAGCTAATTTGCCTTTTGGTGCTACCCTGGGTTTAACTATGAATGGTCCTCCCAAGGTCCTCTTTTTAATCCTAACTGGTCCTCTTTGGTCCCCTTTTTGATTCAAAGTGGTCCTCTTTTACCCTGATCTATGGCTAAAATGTGTTGGGAGCCCTGTACACATGAACGATTTATAAATACACATAAAAAGTTTAGGAAGAACACCCAAGGATACAGGCGGGAATCGAACTCGCTCCTCTCTTACAAAGCAGTTGGCGAAATCACGCGGCCACCGATCCCCCAAGGCACCTAATTGGGGACAAATCTTGCAAATTAATTTCATAAGCAATGAAACTAAATAGTAGCTCAATTTTTTTTTTCTTTCAAAAATAATTAATAAATTGAAAAGATACTGTAATTGTTTACATTTTATGCATAAAATGTTTGAACACAATGTGGACACATACTGCTGTTGATGGTTTAGGGAGAGGAGGGGGGGGGGTCATGACTTGCATAAAACACCACTTGTATCCGCCACTGCCTCAAGTTAGAGTGAATTGATTTAGTTTAAATGACTGAAAATTAGATGAATTAACTGTACTATAATTTTGTTGCAAAATATTTTTGTGGTTTCAGTGCAAAATTAGTTTTAATTGTTTGAATTTATAATCTATATTTTACTTTTAGAAGCAATAGTGCTTGAAGTATCTTAAGTATGGCATCATCAGCAAAACGAAGAACCAAAGGAAGCAAAGGTATGTTATATAGTATATTTATCTTAATTAGTAAATATAATGTGATTTCAACTTATTGAAAAATTTATTTTCTTTTAGCATGTAATTACATCACTTTGATATGCATAAACTAAAAAATTTATATGAGATATATATAGAATTCATAAAAGAATAATCAATAGCCATTTGTTTCTTTCTTTCCTTTTATCATGTTTTACTACTTGTTTTTTCCATGTCATTCAGTAGGCAAATTTATGTAATTCCTTGTTGTACATAACCAGTATGGTAAGAGTTATTATGGTTTTGCTTCAATTATATGTTTCATGCTTTTCATTCCAATGTAATTTATGAGAAAGTTCAATTTGCAAATGTTAAGGCACAAAGGGGGGGAAAAAGCTCATGCAATTTTCTTTCTGTGCTACAATTTATTTTCTGTTGAAATTATATTGAAGGCTTGTCTCCTCTGATGAAGCTTTCTTCTTTCTGCAACAATACCAAATTTGTATGTACAGTGAAATCCCGTTACAACGAATACCAATACAATGAAATTTTCGTTACATTGCACAAATGTTTGCTCCCGTTTTAAACCGCATTAAGATACTGTATAAAAAAATCTCATTTTAATAAAGAGATTTTTTAAAAAAATTTAAATTTTAAATTTTCTGCGCACCAAATGCAAGGCACCTTGCAAATTCAGAAAGGGCTCTTGTGGTCAGTATAATAACGTTTATGAATTAGAATCTTTTATAATTTCTACTGGGACCAAATCTCTCGCATAAAGGAAAATAGCAACACTTTTTGTGATGATGACCAATGAATAAAAGTGTGTTCAATATTTAAAATTTTTTTTTTCAGAATAATTAATGTATTAATTATATTTTTAGATCTTTTGTAACTAAAAGTTGCAGATTTACTTATATTAGGGTGTCGGTTTGTAAAATTAACACGTTTACAAAAATAAAGTAAGTTTTTAGAAGATTCTGTTACAACGAATATTCTGTTACAACAAAATATTTTATCGGACCTTGGAGTTTGTTGTGTAGTCGAATCCCGACTTACGCGAGGGATGCATTCCAAGACTACTCGCGTAAGTCGAAATTTCGCCTTGTGGAAAACTGTTGTGTCATATGATTTTTTTAATTAACATACCCAATCATTTTAGACATTTAAACACGTTTTAAACTATTTTTGACCATATGTTAACATATTAACATTTCTTACATAAAGAACTGAATTTTTACTGTATTTTTTTTGTCAAGTTGCATTATTCAACATAAAATATTGTTACGATGCGCAAAATCAATGATCAGTGGAAGAGAGATATATAAAAATAAAACAGTACGGAGCGTACCGTATGTAGTAATAATAAAGCACTGCACTGGGCAATAGTACTATAAAATACAGTAGATACAATAAGTTACATTTATTACTGAAAAATTAAAGATGATGATTTATCCTGCGCAATCTGATCGCGTCATTCTAATATATTTTTAAATACAGTAGCTTCGCAATTGCTTTTATAACATTTACATATATGGTAATACCCCTCTGGGACCCCCTGGACATAAACTGATTGCCTTCTCTTAACTTTTAATTATACGCATGAAGGATTCACCCATTCTACCTAATTGTCGTGCTACCTTCGACCCACTTTCTAGTTGTTCAAGCTTATCAAGAATTTTTACCTTTTCTTAAATTGTCGCAAATTTTCAGTTTTTGTTTCCATCTTCAAATTTTACATGAAACAGCGTGCCTAAGTGCCACAATATTTCATCACCTTTCGTATTTAGAATAAATAAATGAAAAATGAGGAGTGGTGAAACATATCGATATGTGGGAACTTGCGCAGTTAGTGATGCTGAAAGGATGAAAGTACATTCACGAATTAGTGTTTAGTAGTCAATAACAAAACCTAAACCAATAGCATCACAATTCCTTTCCAAATATTTTCGAGTTGAGAGTGAGAAATTCGCTTTAGCTCTAAAATTCATTGCTCCTGAAAAACTCACGTTATAGCCATTTCGCATAAGTCGGATCGCATTGTAGCGGGAGTTGACTGTAACAGGATTTCGCTGTATAATCTCTTTCCCTCCCAACTTCATTAACAGTAGAGCTTTACGAGCAGAGCAGCCTCGACAGCTTAAGTATTACAACAAACTGAAATATCTGGTGCTTCCCAACACAAACTTCAATCTGTATGTTGGTCTCTTATTGCTGTATTTAATGTTCTGAAGTGTTCTGACATCTATTGTGAAGCGATATCCTGAAGAAAATTAAATATCTATCCAAAGCCTTCTCTATATCCAAATAATATAGACGAACATACAGGCTCTGATCGCAGACCATTTTCAAAATTTGCTGACAGTTTTGACAGTTTCTTTAAAAATGTCTTTATTTATCCAGTTTTTTTAACTGTAAAACATCTTGATTTTGTTAATTGTGCGACAGTTAGGCTTGTTACTAATGAAACTGCCAGAGTCATTAATCATGACATAGTAGCAACCAAACTAGTGTCATGGCAGAGTGGCTGTCCACTTGCGTATAACTTTTTTGCTGTTAGCTTCAATGTAGGACTCAAGTGGCCATCTTTTTTGCAGAAAAGTTTTATGAAATAATTTGATGTTGCAGATAATTTTACATTTTACCTAGATCTGGCCATCTCATTAAACTTGCATCCGCCAATAAACTTTTAATAATTTTTATTTATTCATCTACAGCCAACAACTGGCGTTGCTAACAAAACGTGAAACTCAATGTATTTTAATATCAAAAGTTTTGATGTGGCTAATTAGCTTGATGTAATAATTGCTGCTTGCAAATATAGTGATGGAGTTGCTGGCATTTCTCATGTTCACTTACTTTCTGCCTTAAAAACGGGTTTCTTGATAATAATGTGAACGTAATTATTTCCTTCTACAGTCGATTAGAGACTCCAGTTTGTTGTTGTAAAATTTTTTATACAAATGTTAGCCTGTTTAGGAGTTAAACAGTTTGCGAAATGTGACTTGTTTTGTCAACATTACTCTAAGTAACTATCAAATTGTAATCAACATCATTTCATGTTTCAATAGATTTTTTTTATGGATATATTGTTGACCTATTTTGCTACAATGGATGGAAGCTTGTATTTTAATGTAACAAAGGTTTAAAACTCTAATTTTCCAGCACGTGTTGCTTTATTTCTGAACAGTTCTATCGAGTATAACTTTTAATTTTTGAAATATGTAATGCCTAATGTTTTAAAAATATTTCTGCCTTTAGCTTCCGATGGGAAAAGAAAACGGAAACACAGTGGGAGTGATGAAGATGGTCCAGGTATGTAAAATAGCTATACATTTATGTATAGGCAGCAGACCTATGTACAAGGGTGCGCATATGGGGGCGAGGAGCAAGTGAAGGCTCAAGCTCCCCCCCCCCCCCCCTTTTAAAAATTAGAACTTCCTTGCTTTTAGTACTTTTTTCTTTGCAAGAATGTAAAAACATTTCTTCTCCAGCCATTGATGAATAAGTTATTAGAAGTATCAAATTTTAATAACTAATCTGTTCTGAAATCGGTTTTCATGGGGAAAATATCCTGCTAAACCATAGGGAAAATATCTTCAGATTAAAATTTTGCATATGGGCGGCCTTGCCCATATAATATAGGCTAATGGCACAAGCTCTGTTAGCAGAAAATTTTCAGAAATTGCTGACAGTTTTATCATCTCTTCAAAAAGTTCTTTATTTACCCTAATGCCTGTCTGCCATCAATTAACTTTTATGCTATTAATTTGTTGTATTGAGCTTTATTCATACTGTTAAGTTTTGTATTTTAATAACAATTTAAAGCTATCTTGTTGTTCAGTTACTTTATTTGGTGGTTTACAAAGAAGTGGCAATTAACAAATTTGCTACTACTCTCCACTGGCATCCAGGAAAATTTCCAAAATTTAAATCTTTATCTAGCTTCTGTTACATATGAAACTGACATGTATTTCATTAATCACGCTGTTTTAGCTACCATACAAATGTGCGCAACACAGCTTTTAGCTGGGAATGCAATTATATTTCATGACATTAAGAGCCCAGGACCCACCACAAGGAGGTGGCTGCATTTCATATTCCATTTTGCCCTTCACCATCCAACCAGCCACATTGCTTGCATATTTACAAATGCATTTATTTTTGTAATTACTCTGTGATTTTAAACAAGTTTCTACTTTTAAATAAAAGATTGAAGTTTGACTTATGACTCAGTTTAGACATTGATGATCATAAGTATAATGTTTTTCATGTGAATCCATATCTTGCCTCTTCCCTAAATACCAATTTACCAACTCCCCAACTAGTTTTATAATCCTTTCAAGATCCGGAGTGTAAAAGAGAAATATTTAATGAATTATGGTTTTTGAAAGATCAGCTGTTATTAACTTTGCAAAAACTTGTTTGAAAGGTTTCTAAAACTATTGAAGTTTTAGTTGAATCATTAGCGTTCGTTAACATTTACTAATGGAGTCATAGAGCTATTTAAAATTTAAGCTAAACTACTACTGATATGAAGATATTCGTAAGTTATTTCTCTAAAATTTTATGCTTTGATAAAATTAAAGTAAAATAAACTTCTGTGAAACATAAAACTGTTTATATATTGAAAGTTACAAACTACAATTCATTAGTCTGATAATCTCCCTAATTCTTGTGGGTTCAGTGATTCAAACAAATGCCTACTTTGCCATTTTGTGAGCTTGTTATTTGTCATGGCAGTGGATAACAGTCAAGATATAAAAAAGTATGATTACAGATGGGCTTACGAGGATTATGTTCATCAGAAAACACTTCAAAACTATAAGATAATTTCTTAACTATAACAGTTAATTGACGCATTGACATGCTCACTTTCCTCTCCTTTACTGATGATGTGAAAAATTATGATGTTATTTCTAGAAAGAATTCAACTTCAAGAAATGATAATGATCATGAATTTATTAAATGTTCCACTTTCACATTCCAGGTGTTGAAAGGGTTGTAAACTGGTTAGTGAGTCGGTAAATTGGTTTATAGGGAAGAGGCAAGATATGAATTTATATATGAAAAACCTTTTATATACTTGCAATGTCACAACTGAGTCATAACTCCAACTTAAATCCTTGATTTATAAGTAAAAACCCGTTAAAAAGCATATATAGTAGTTGCAAATATAAATGCATTTGTAAATATGCAAATCAGGTGGATGAGAAGAACAAAATGGAAAACAAAATGCAGCCACCTCCTCATGGTGTGTTCTGGGCTGTTAATGTAATAAAATTTAATTCCACTTCCAACTGAAAGCAAAAAATAGTAATTTGATTATAAAAGAAGAAATATTGCAATGTGTAAGAAAAAGTTGATTTTTGATTAATTTCACTGAATTTTTTGACTTATGTATGGCCCATGAACTGTCAAGAACAAATTATTTTAAAGATACGTGAAAACAGTGTTAAAAGAAAGTATTTGAATGTTGTTAGAACAAAAGTATAAAATATTTGTATTTTCATAAAAAATGTTGAAAATCGACCATTTTCCCCTATTTTTGTAGAAATTCAAGCCTTGTTAGAAACCTCAAGATGTTCGAACTTGATAATATTTTATATGTGTATTGTACTAACAAATAGGCATTTTTTGGCGGGTGTTCCAAATAAAGATTCCCACTTTCATGTTTTTCGACCCACCCTATGAAACAGTAGGATACATACGTACAGTGAAAGCCCATTACAATGAACTGCAAATTTTGCTTTCTGAAACAGGAATTTCATTGTAATGGAATTCAGTCAATGTAATGACAAATAGAACATTTTTTTTAGTGGTATATTCTTTATTATGAGATTTCACTGTATATGTGTGTGCTTTTATATACCTACTTTTACTTAAAAAAATGATTTGATTTTTATTCTTTTGTGACCATATTGTACAAAAATCTTTACAATGATTTGCATTTTTCTTATGATGTTAAAAATTAATTTTTTTTATCTTCTCAAATACTTATTATTTTAACACTTGTTTCTCTATGCCTCAGTAGTTTGTAAACTGGGCTATCTGGTTGATATTGCAAGCATTATTTGAGTCAAGTTAGTATTACTTTAGTAAAAACCTTAAACGCAGGAATGCGATGAAAAGAGAAACTTAATGTATGGGGAAAAATAACTCACTAACAGCATTGAAAAGTGTGGGACGAACAAGAAAAAACTTACAATGTGGAAAGATTAAGTGTTGGAAATGTTAAATCTGGGTTTTGCTGTATAGATTTGCATTATATATATATATATATACATATATGTTTTCATGCTGTTTATGCATGTATTTGTATACATGTTGTCAATCATATCATAAGCACATTTTAAATTTAGTTTTTTTTTCTTTCATAGCTTTTCTTTCTTCCAAGTATGCAGAACCACCAACTTCCAAAATATATAATAGTCGATTTTTGACTAATGCTCCAGCTGAAGTAAGTTCAATGAACTTAAATTACTGCACTTTCTTTCAATTTGATTAATTCATGTTTCGTTAGCATTGCGCTTTTGGACGTACTGTGAAAAAACTTTGATTGACTTGTTTTCTTAGCCACATTTTCTCATATTTTTTATTTGCAACATGTTAAAAAGTAATATAAAGCAGATTGTCTGGAGTGTGCTGAATTGGACAATTTAATACCTGGAAATTTAAAGTTGGTTGTAGAAAAGTCAAGGAAATTGAAGACTGATCTGTTTTAGTCATCCTTTTTTTTTCTTTTTTTTTTTTTAAATTACTATTTGAATGCTACACCTGATTGTAAATTATGTTTTCATGGAGTGGACTTGTTTAATGGTGCTGTAAATCAATTTCTTATTTCAGTTATTTCGCAAAGATCTCATAAGTGCAATGAAGCTACCTGATAGTGAACAACTTACTACTGATGAATATTGGTTGATTGAGGATCCTTGGAAACCAGAATGGGAGAAAGGTGTGCAGGTTCCAGTTTATCCGGAAGCATTGCCAGAACCATCACTACGGTAATTTTTCATTTATCCCCTTATTTCCTCCAATTTTGTAAAATCAAGTTTAAAAAAAATGTCAGTTTAAAATTTCATACAAATTCTGCAATATTAATGCATTTTGTATGTTGATAAATTGTTTTTTCTTTCAGCATTATAAGGAAGAAAAGCAAGGAAGCAAACTTCAAGCTGTAAGTTTAAATTTTTTTTTTTGTTTTTTTTCTATACATTTGTCTTGCTTTGTTGTTTTGCTTATGAAATGATATTTGCTGTAATTTGTAGAAAAATTTTGGAATGATGCAAAATTTAATCTTTATTTTTAGTCAAAATACAAAAGTTCAATGACATAAAAATTTTTAATTCTTAAAAAATACATCAGTCGTAATGCTTCTTTGGTGACCAATTTGAGCAAATATAAATCTGCTGCAGTTTTTAACAATTATTTATAACACTTATTGAATATTTCCAAAATTATTCCAGTTTAAATTTTTTATTTATTTACTTATTTTTTACATTGTATGATAAATATCCCTAACTGAAACTATTTTGACTGCTTTGTTCATGTTATTTCTTAGGATGCTTTACTTCCTGTTAAAAAAAGGGTGATAAATGTTGCACAGGCAGACGATGAGCTAATGTAGCATTTAAAATGAAACCCTTTTACTCATTTCAGAAACATTTTATACAGTTCAAAATATTAATTTTTAGATTTAAAATAAAGATCTCAAAAGTACTGAATCTCCACTCAAGAACACTTGCAATTGAAAAATCAAAATTTTTTGTGATCTTTTTCCAAAAATAAATCAATAAAATATGATCATATAAATCATCAGAGTCGTACAATTATACATCCAGTTCATCAACTTATAGAATATGTTTATTAAGACAAATAGGATTCATACCTAAGCATCTAAAATTGCTATCCACTCTCACTGTGCAGAAAATAATTTTATGACAGTTCCAACAAGGCTAATTTCTTTTGCCTGATAAATAAACACATCTCCAAAATATCACTTGTTATGCGATTTATCTATTCGTGCTCTGAAAGTTGTTCAGTTTTGAACCAGCAACTTGGTTTTTTTTTCTTTTCTTCTGATTCTTATGGATTATAATTCTAGAGTTCTCACATGCTTTGTGCAGTACATTTCCCCATAAAATTTTGGAATATTTGTTTTCTAAGCTGAAAACAATAATAAAAAGGTTCCTAAATATTTTATTACCATTTTTACTTCTGCAGCAACATTAATACAACTTTTTTTTTTTTAATTTTATTTATTTATTTATTTATTTTTGTGAGTCTATGGCATGGGAGCATAACTTGCTTTTAAAAATTCTTTGAACTAGAGATATGGCTTTTTTTTTACCCGACTGCGCGTGCGCGACGCAAAGGATGGTAATGTGTTTGTCGGTTTGGGGTCAAAATGTCGCCACCGAAATGTCGCGTGACAAAATGTCGCGGCCAAAATGTCGCCGTTCCAAAATGTCGCCGGACCAAAATGTCGCTGGTCCAAAATGTCGCTGGTCCAAAATGTCGCCGGCCCAAAATGTCGCCGGCCCAAAATGTTGCCGGGTCAAAATGTCGCCGGGCCGAAATGTCACCGGTCCAAAATGTCGCCGGTCCAAAATGTCGCCGGGCCAAAATGTCGCCTGTCCAAAATGTCGCCGGTCCAAAATGTCGGCGGCCCAAAATGTCGAAGGTCCAAAATGTCGCCGGGCCAAAACATTGCCGATCCAAAATGTCGCCGGGCTAAAACGTCGCCTGTCCAAAATGTCGTCTGACCAAAATGTCGCCGGGCCAAAATGTCGCCTGTCCAAAATGTCGTAGATCCAAAATTCGCTCATTCAGTTGGTAAGAAAAATTTAAATGTACAAAAATGATGTTTAACACCAAATTTGCAGAATAAATGGTTACTGCCTTTAATGAATGTCTCCGTTAAAAATGAGGCTGGACTAACTGAGTTTCATGATAAATTCTAAAAAGATTATTCCGTTTTGATTTGCAACTCTCGGCTGTTTTTCAGCAAACGAATAGAATACAAGCGTTACCTTATCTTATTTCTTGTGACTCGCTATCTACCAACTGTAAAACGTTCTGACGGCGTTCAGTTCTGACGTTCGCTAAATTATTTTAAACTTTTCTTCAAGAATAGTGTGCGTTTGTATGTGACCGATTTTTTGGGGACATTCTACGTCAAAACCTGTAGTAAGAATTCGAACGATACCCGCAAGTACCCATATATGATTTAGGGCTGCGTGGTTTTTTGCGTCAATTCGTTCAAGATAGTGGAGTAACTGAACGTTTTCATCGATATGCGTGACTGTCATTGCTCAAAAAATGAACGGAATCAAATAAAATGTTAGGAAGCAGCAGGGGGACAGATTTTGGGCTCAATAACACCAGAGGGTGGAGCAATCAAATGTTTTTTCCTTTCTTTTTTATTATCTGTGATTGATATATCTCAAAAAGTAATACAGTAGACCCTCGTTTTCAGCGGGTTTATTTTACGCTGTTTCGATTATACGCGGTTGAAGATTTGACACCTTTATTTTATTTACGCAGATGCGGCAATGCAAACAGGTAACATTTTCCTCTCTTTCAAAACCCAAGCAACTAAAGATTGCAGATTACACTTAACTAACTGCATTTTGGCGTGCTAATAATCGAACTTGGGTCCTTGGAGACATTTTATGCGATTGGTTCCAGAGCTTTTTCCATCAGAAGTAAAGTGATTAAACTCACACAGTTCAGAACTCACTGGAAGAAGAGCTTTTAGGAGTGACAAAGGAGGTCAAAACCAACGCGGATACCGACTCCGGTGACACACAACCAAAAGCGCTCACATTTAAAATTTTCGAACCATCCGTAGACAATAGGAATGATCTTTCTGATTTGTTAGTGAAAGAAGATTCTATCATGGAAATGACGCAAGTGATCATGGATGAGTTAATGCTAAGCAAAGAATTGGAGGAAAAATTCTTAATGACTACGAAAAAACTATCATAGTCAGCTCTTCTTCATAAACAGAACACGAAATTAGTTTGTTTTCTTTATGCATATTGTGCATAAAAATTGATATAAGTACACATTAAACTTATTATACAATTAGTCATCACTAGAATGAAGTATTTTTTTTAATCTACGGAACCTAATTCCTATTTTGACACTAATATTAGGTCTAAATTTACGCGATTTCGATTTACGCAGCATTTCCGTGGAACATAACCCCCGCTTAAAACGAGCGTCTACTGTACAAGGGTTAAGACAAAATTTGGTCTACAGGTATATCTTAAAGGGCGAGTTGCTCATTTATTTTTGGCTTCAGTCATCCCAAAAGGATGGATCAGAGAATAATTTTTATCGTTTTATGTGACTGCTATATCTCAAGAAGTAATGCGAGGATTCATACAAAAATGTAGTATACAAGTGAAATTAAACGAAAACAAGCCATATTTTCGTTCTAAGTTGAGTTTCGTAATCGTTTACGTGAGTCAGTGTAATTAAATAAACAATGAAAAATATACTGAATTTATGTATGAGAGGTTGAGCATGATATCAATAAAATCTAAATTAACCGTGTATTCTTCTCATTTTTGTAGCACTTTAACTAGCGTGAGTGTTAAATAAAAACTGAGTTTGCATTCTTATATAATTTGCGTAGTAAAAATTCACTAATTAAAACAGCAATTTTTTCTGAGAGAGAAAAACTTATTTGTTTATTATTATTATTATCAATATTCTTTTCTTTCTGAATTACCAAGCTATATTGAGCTGGAACTATTACTTTTTGAAACTCATTTTAAAAATAAGTCTAGGTCAAAATTGATCTGAATAATCTCATTCATATCAGTTATTTCACCCTACATTATGAAATTTTTTCTTTTCTATTTAAAATTGGAAAATGTGATTAGCTGACAAGCGCTACTTCGCATGCATGAAAGTATCCTCTTGAAAACCTTCAATAAAATATCTGTTCTGAAATTGTCCCTTGATGTTCCATCGAATATATAAATTTCATGAATGTTGAGAATTGAAAATATTTGTCATCGCGTAGAGTCGTTTTTCAAAAATCTGAGTGAAAGACACTTGTTTTAGCAGTTACGGGTTTCATTGATTTCAAAAGATTTGACGGTGAACATTTCGACGTAATTTTAGAATTTTACTCATAAGAGATGGGAGTTCCCACGGCAGTTTTGATCTTACTTTAACCAACGTATATCTCACTGAAAACGCAGTTTTTTTTTTTTTTTTTACAGTTCTTAGGGTAATGTTGATAAATCTATGAGAAAATTAAATTTCATTAAGATACTTTTCTACTTTATTTCCTCCCTGGCCCGTGATTTCGAATTTTTCCAGTGAAAGGGGAGAGGGAGGATAACGGGCGTATGTATAACCAATGCAAATTTCATAGCATTGCTATAAAAACCACTCCCACTTGTATATAAAAAAAAAGTCGAGGGCCATTCCGCCTGATCCCCTAAATGACTGACCTGTCGCTACCGTAATAATATGCTAGAGTGAAGGAGTTATTTGTTTTTACTTCATTACGCCAAAAAATACAAACCGCCTATTCTCTTGCCATATTCAAATTGCGATTCACTATTCTTTCATTCGCGTTTAGAACAGTTTAGTTTTACTTCCATACCAATTTTTTGTCTGAATCCTTGCGTTAATTCTTGATCCTTTATGTTAAATCTTGAGTATTATTATTAATCAGATTAAACGAGAAAGAGAATTCCGTTGCAGCAGCCTTTCACATGTTTACGTTTGTAATAGTATATAGAAAAACGTATATTTTTCTGAAAACTATTAATTTTCTGGAATTAATCTGATGTTTACGAATTAAAACAGGAGAAAACGTTTGGAATTTTTGAAGGAACTTACTTTGAAAGGCAATTAATATTCTTTCGCAACTTTTATGCTGGAAAGCATCGACGTACATTTAAATTTTTCGTACAAATTGAACTAGCGAATTTTAGGCCGGCGACATTTTGGACCGGCGACATTGTGGAACGACGACATTTTGGACTGGCGACATTTTGACCGCGACATTTTGTCCCGCGCCATTTTGGCCGCGACATTTTGGGCGTATACCGTGTTTGTCAGTCTATGTACAGTGGCTCCCAAAAGTGTTCGTAGACGTTGAAATTTTGTAGTAAAACCAAAATAACGCAAAACTGAATTCGAATATGAAGTTCAAATTTTTTTCACACCATTCCTATGCCATTCTGGAATAAAACCCAGTAGTTTTTTTTTCGAAATATTGCCAAATTTTATTTTTGAAATTTGTCAAAAAACAATGAGACAGAGAAAAAATACGCCACAAAAATCACCATACAGATATATTTTCGACTAAATTCATGATTAAAATTATCATATGTGGTTTTTTTATTATTTTTGCATTGTAATGACACTGTAAAGTCATTTGCCTTTAATATTTTGTTTATTTATTTCCTAATATTCTGCTTATTATTTGAAAATGGCTGGCATGCGTAGAAAACAACAAACACAATTCAAAATTTGATTTTTTCCCCTTACAGTAGCCAAAAATTAGTTTGAAATGTCTCTAAATTAGTTAATTTATACCATTCTATAGTGAAGTGCTTGACAAAATGCTTTAAAGACAAGAATCGGATTGAAAACAAGGTAAGAAAAGGTCAACTGGCAAAGTTAACAAAGCGTGATCGGAGGTTTACAGTTAAAAAAATTATGAAAAATACACATTGAGTGCTGAAAAAGTTTCTGCAGAATTGAATGAAAAATTTTACGTTTAATTTTCACCAAAAATTGTTCGCCAAGTTCTCTGATTAGCTGGATGAAAGAGGACTTCTTCCCACAGAAATTTTCTTGTTCGTAGCGAAAAACAGTAAACTTACGCCTTCCGTCGTAAAATCAATGATAAATAAGCTCAAAACGTTTTGGAACAACGTCTTACTTATAGATGAAAATACATTCAATATTTTGGGTTAAATTGTTGTATAATTGTCAATAGAAGAAAAAATGAGGAATTTAATCTTAAGAACTTAAGCTTGATCAGTTAATCAGGATGGCGAAGGTGTTCTTGTATGAGGGTGCATAACAGCATCAGGACTTGGAAATTTGGAATTTTCTGATGAAATAATGAATTATGCTGTTCACTTAAATATTTCAAAAAACAAATTCAAACTATTAGCCAAAATTTTGGCAATTGGAAATAACTTTGTTTTTTATCAAGACGATAAGAAGTACAAGTTTGCATTTGGTGCCTCAAAAATTGACCTTAAACTTAGAAATATCTCCTCAATCGCTAGCTTTAAACTTAATGGAACATATTTGGAGATATCTGGTGGCTAGATTATGATAAAACACCATTGAAACGAAAAGTGAACTAGAAACAGTAAGACTCGAAGTGCGGCTTAACACTTATTCAGAAATTGCATAAAAAAGAAAAAACAAAACAATGAAATCTATTTCCAGACGTTTAAAAGCTGTTGTTGATACTGCATGATATTCTACTAAATAATAATAATGTAAAAAGTTAGATTATTTACTAATTTTTTGACATTTTTTCAAAGTGTACAAAGATTTTTGTGAGATAAAATTTCCGGCACTTTTTGGTTTTTGATTTTTTAAAAAATTAAGTTTTAATGTTTTATTAAAAAATATTCGTGTAGTTTTGTTAAAAATAGATCATAGATCTTATAATGAAAAAAACCTACTCCAAAATATTAATTCCAACCAATGCATAAAGGCCTATTTCATTGAAAGTCGTAGGTGTACGAACACTTTTGGGAGCCACTGTATGTATGTCTGTTCCTATGTGGCGTTCTACAGGCTAAATGCATTGGCCAATTTTTGTAATTCTTACGTCAATCGATTTGTCTTAACATCGGGAGTGTCACTAAACACATGACAGTAATCAAAATTCTCCTTATCAGCAACCAACTGCCATTTTGTTAATTCGGGATCGTGTCGCCCCGCAGTCGCTATGTCGCCTGCTACTGCATGCAACACGGCGCACAGTGGAGTATTTGACTGAAAATCCTGGCCAAAAGTCCAAAATTAAAAATTTACCCGATTTTTATGAAAATTTATTCCATGATAGTTGACTAACTGGTGCATCGATCGGCACCTGTTTTGAAAACTTGAGTCACATACAATTTCTGATAGCCTCGGTGAAAGATGAGATTTCTATAAGAATTTTCGCTTTTTTGTTACGTTTCAGCTTAATTATTACGTTTCAATGTAGATTTTTTTGTGGCTTTCTAAATGAATGGAATTGAACCAAACCAATTTTACGGTATAAAGAAATGTCAGGGCTTAGTGCTAATTATAAATCAAAGTAAATATTTTTATTTTCTTTTAGTGAAAAAAATAAAGAAAACTTGGTACGTGAGATTTTTAAAGGCTTTTCGCCTTAATTTATAACTAGAGAAAGCTTTTTAAATGGGTGTCGGGCTTGGTCGGGCTGTTTTGAAAGTTTGCATCGTATTTGGCAAAGTCTCTAGTGCTAAATTCAGCAAAAAAATCTTCCGCCTACAACTGCCCTTTTTTTAAATGATTTTTTTAAAAAAAAGTGCATAATCCGATCTTTTTGTGACAAGTCATGATTTTAAACTGAATTTACCTACAAAGATTTAATAAATTTGCAAAAAGTTATCATAAGTACTACTGAATGAAAAGATCGACATATTTGAGCGCACAAACAACAATAAAATTTCAGACACGAGTTTCATGGTTATGAGAAACCGCTTCATCAATGTGTAAAGATGTAAGTTATGGAATGAGAATCATCCAATTAATTTCGAAAACGCTTACCTATATGCATCGCTAAAGAGATTCACTGCACCCCTAAACCATGTGTTTGCGTTCAGTTATATTAATTTTCTCATGTACGTTAATGAGTTAAATAAATTAAATTATTTTGTGATCTCGCTAAGAAAATGTGCTCTTCCTTAAAATTGAGATAGATTTTAGATAAAATAAATAAATATTTATATTTTTTCAGCTCATTGCTGCAAATAATGTGCCGGGGGAGGGGGCTTTCCCCCTTATACGTAGAAAAAGGGGGGAAATACCCCCCCCCCCCACACACACACTTGCTAGCGTTAGGAGACAATTGTAATTGTCTCCTAACGTTCCTACGCTAGCGAGCTATCCATATTTAAGACATTTTACCTACTCATTGTGAAATTAAAGTTATATAAAATTTTAGTTCCAAATTTGTTCGTACAATTTTTAGCGGGACACATCACACGATGTAAAACTAAGGATCGACCCAAGGTACGAGTTCAATATATACAATTCAAAAACAAAGAGCTTTTGAATATCCATTTTCGAGTGTTTTTACAGTTAAAATATCCTAGTTCATTTATTTATTTATTTATTTTCAATAGAAAAAAGGTTCTTTGTAAACCCGAAACCCTTGTCTTTAATTCTTTTTGTGCATGATTAACTCGTGGTTTTAATAATTGAAACCAAACGAAAATAATAAAATTGATTATTTTTTTGGTTTCAAATTAGTGTTTTTGTACAGAATACTAAGATTTTTTTAACCGCTTTTTGCTCTTTCCCCCCTCGAACAGTGCACTTAATTACATATCTTCAAAGGAAAACAGCAATTCGCATCGAACATGTTTACTTATCACTTGTCTAAGCATTATTGGCAAAGAGCCAACCGTGGCATTCATTTCGGATCGAGTGAAAATTATTGAAAATTTTTATTTCAACTCATTGAAAAAAAATTCATTATAAATCAGTGAAAGAACATAACTTCACCGTTTTCGCTGTAAATGAAGGTAAGGTGTTTATATTATTTCCTTAAAAAGTTTCAGAGCCATAACATTATTAGAATATTGGATGCGAGAATTTTAGTTTACATGGATTGAATAATTGAAAAAAGTCGAAAATGTGACCTCCCTTTGTAAATTCTTAGAAATTCGGTTAATTACGTTAGAACTTCAAACAAACCATAATCTTGAAGAAAATTATTTTTCCTATCTAGTGATGCATTGGGTTTTTTTTCTACGTTTACTAGGATCGTTTTTACGGTCGTAAACATGCAAAAGTCTAAACCGTGGATAAAATATTAAATATTTCATTTTCTAATTCAAATTTTAAAAATCGAGTTTCAAATTGTAACATTAGACATTTCAGACAACTTGTATACCAAGTTTCATGTCTATAAGTGGGATAGCTTCGCCGTACAGCGCACAAACGCACACAAGGATGTCGCCTTCAGAAGGGTGAAAATTTCAAACTAGTTTTGGCCAGGATTTTCAGTCAAATACTCCACTGTGCGGCGTGAGACAAATGCGGGTAGTTTTAGCTGCCTGAAATTTTTGTTTACTAAGTCTACTAATTGGGGCCTCAGGGCTGAGTGGTCTAAGCGATTGCTTCTCACACTTGAGGTGGTGGGTTGGACCCTCGCACCGGATGCACTTTCCCCTCTTTCTGATGTAAATTATTTCATGTGTTGTTTATATATATTCTGAACTGTAATAAAAAATATATCATGCGTAAGAGAGGCAAGACACTCAGATTGTAGTCAAAAAATATTGTATCAAAATAAACTGTGCAATAAGTGCCAAAAGAAAGTCTACTAATCATGGGCAGATTTATGGGGGGATGCGGGGGGGTCAATGCCCCCCTCCAGTCTTGGGAGGACCTTTATACATAGTAACAACACATCTTAAAAAATGTAAAAAGAAAAAATCATGAGTTTTTTTTCTTTTTTTTGAAAAATTCAGAAGTGAAAATGTAGAGAATAGCGACAATCCTTTTCTGATCGGGGGGGGGGGGGGGCATGGTACACTGTATTACATAGAGTAAAGCTGTCACTGTGTTGTTGAAATGTGTTGAAAACGACTACTTTGAATTGAAAACCATTAATATATGACTGAAAATATGAGTAATCGGCCGCTATACTTAAAATAATCAACGACTGTTTCAACAAATTGAAAACTAAAACAAAGATTTAAAGAAAAAAAAAACAGATTTACCTATAAACTAAACAAGCTATAGTTGAGGGCATCCGCTTTGTTGAAAGTCCCCCAACTCCGGAAAATTTCATGATTTGTTCTTTAAAGAAAAGAAGAGAAGTACTTGAAATAACAAATTCCATTATAAAGTGCTTGAAAAACCTTGAAAATTTGGAAAAGTGTGGATACAAACCATAAATTTAAAAATGTATAACAAATTATGGGGGGTAGGGGGAGAAATGTCGAAATTTGTCAAATTTAGGTCCTTGCCACATCCTGCATCAAAAATATAAAAATCATGGTTCTCACGTTTCTGTAGCATATTACTTACAGGGTGGCGACAGATCAGGGAGATCAGGGAAACATCAGGAAATTTTGAAAAAATAACAAAAAATCAGGGAAAATTTATTTTATGAAGAAAAAAAATTTTTTTTTGCTTTACAAAGTTAAGTACTCTAATTCTCTATGCATTTTCTGCCAATTATCTGTTCAAACAAAAAGTAAAGTTAATCTTTTTTCCTCAACGTCAAAGTACTGAATCTTACTTATTAACCACAGGATGACTTCCTAAGATTGCTTCTGTGTCTGTTAGGTTGTTTATTTTACCTAGCTTGAAATTTCCTTTTACGCTTTCAATGCTATGTAAAATAAACAACCATACAGGCAAAGAGGAAACCTTCATTAATGCCTTAGCTCCTTTGCCTTTATTGCATTGTCTCGAAGTAATTAGCATACTGTAATCACGATTTCAAGAAGAAATCTTTGGTTTTTGAATTAATACTATAAAAGCTTAAAAGTTATTACTTCTTCGCGTTTTTAATTTAATTGCTAAAATTGAACTTTCGATTAAAAAAACTTTGTTTATTGCCGTTATACTATTTGTTGTCGCCGCAGATTATAAAGGTTTTCTTTTCTTCAGACTGAAGTGATTCTTTAATTTTATAACCAAGTTGTATTCTTTTATATATTTTGAAATTAACTAATTGCTTTTTTTTTCTTCTTTTTTTTCTTGCATTTCAAAGTTGTTTGTTACAATAGCAATCTAAGATTTTTTTTTCGTTACGTACTGAAATCATTTGAGATAGAGTTAACTTGTGTACTTAAGTAAATATCTTTATTATTTTATTGTTAAAATGTTGTATTCATTCATTAAAACCTATGTTCTTGATTATAGAAAAGCTCCCTATGAATGGATGTCAAATGGTTTCATCTGTTTTGCATAAATATGTAAATTAGTTATATAAGAATAACTACATTACTTCTATTCTTTCACTATTACTTGTTATTCTTGCAACAATTATTATACTGTTTGAAAACTTAGTTCAAAATAATTTCAATTACTTTTTAGTTCTATCAGAAATACACATATGTTTTTAAGAGTAATTTTAATAGTTTCTTAAAAGTCTTATGCTAAGTGGTTTCTGGAAGTAAAGTTTTTTTTTTTTAAATTTTCTATAATCTTTCTATGTAGAAAAAATTAATATACTGTTTTGTAGGGTTTTTTCCCCAAAAAAATTGACTTGATATATTTTTCAACCATTTTATTAAAAAGTAGCATTTTTTAAAAATATATCTTTAGTTCAACAACTTTACACAACCTAAAACTTTTAAAATACTGCATTTTATACAAACATACAATGGATTTCAAGTAGAGTAAAGAAAGAAAACCATTATCATTGGTAACGTAAATCAGGGAAATTTGGTGAACTTAATCAGGGAAATCAGGGAAAAGTCAGGGAACTTTTTTTCACAGTTCCTGTTGCCACCCTGTACCTGAGATAAATTTTTGTGATTCACGTTTCATATATTGCTGTTTAATTAATTCCAAATGCAGTAATTTTTGAAATTATTTTGTATTACTTGCATTTATCTTACTTCTTCTGCATATTGTTAATCTGTTCAGCCCAGAAGGAAACGAAAAAAAAAAAAAACACTACCTCTAATTTTTTTTTTTTTTTTTTGCACTACTTGTAATTGAAAATAAAAAGTTGTTGTAATGAGAAATCAATAGTTTTTTTCTTTTAAACTTAAAATGTTGTTCTTCCTGATGCCCCTTGGAGCACCCAAGGTAATGAATAACGAAGGCGTTAATCCGCTTTTGAGGCTAATATGAGCGGCTTCCGTTTGACTGAGCCCCATTTTGGGTGGGAGTCGGACTTTTGCTCAGACACATAAGACAGATAGCACAATGCAGATTTATTACAATGCAAGGAAGTCAGAAGAACACTCAGGGCAATAGGCGGGAATCGAACCAGTGCCTCTCTGCATGCAAGCAGTTGCTGAGCAATACCGCTAGGCCACCGAGGCCCCAAACTTAAAATAGTTGTTTCTTACAAAGTTAGAACAATACTGTACAAGAGTACAATCAAGTACTAAATTTCAGAGACTGGAAAGGCCACTTTAAGTGCCTTAAACAATTTTAACTGTTCTCGAGTCCTTGAAACGAATTAGATGAGTCTTTGAAATTCGTAAGCAAAACATGCTTCAACTTTATTTCTTATCAAGTGTATAAATTATGAATTGTCCTAATGGACCTATTTTCTAAATCTATACACCATTTCTTTTATAAAGTATTTTTTACTATTGATCTTTTTGTATTTAATTCATTGTTGTATTTGTCCGTGGGTTGGAGGCGCGATCAAAAACTCATTGCATTGAACCGACAGCCAAAGTAAGCAAATAACAATGCATAATCTTTTATTCTTTCTCGCTTTTTCTCTCTAAGAACTTCTGTAATTGATTTGTCAACCCGAAAACAATTTTTACTGTGTGTTATCGTAATTTGCAAAAGAGTTTTGCCATTTGTCTCCGAGATTTTAGTCATTCTAATTACCCCTTCTAAGGCTTCAAAATGCAGAATTTTATATCTATTTTACAAAAATTTCTCCGGGGGAGAAATTTACCGGACTCCCCTAAAATTGGAGATATTCTATTCCCTACTTAAAAGGGACTCCATTTTCCACCTCAGACGTTACGTATAATGCATGGGTGGGGGGCTTTAAAAAATGGCCTTTTTTGCCACCGATAGAAAAATTGACCAGACTACTAAAAAGACAACAAACCCTGAAATAGCTTAGGGGCACGCTGTCTAAATCCAGCCAGTTGTAATCAATACAAACTGATAATGCTTAAAAAAAAAAATACTGCCCCCTTCCGGAACTCAGTTCTAAATCCGCCTATGCTACTAATTCGATTTTCATCTCTAATATGTTGCATTTGTTTTTGTCGTGATTCATGGGACTGACTTTCGCGACGCGTACTTTCGAGACAGGCTTTTTTAGTTTTGCGAGAAAGATTTGACTGACGGATGTTTGCTAGCTTGCGTCATCATGAGTTATACAGGCTGTTTATATAGTTGTGCTGTGGTTGACTTAAGTTCTCGCATTTTTTCTAAAGGTCAAGCACATGTAGCTTTAAGCCGAGTTAGGTCCCTAGAGGGACTAATTATCAGTAGTTTAAACCCTCGCAAGTTACTTAATAAACCTCATGATACAAACTCTCTCAATGAAATGACAAGTTTGCGAGTCTTATAATCATAATGAGTAATTCAATGAAAATTAACTAAAAAGTGTAAAAAATAATTATTAAATAAAAACAAAAAACCCAACTGCGTAAAAACCAAAAAAAAAAAAAACTAAAAACTAAAAAGAAAAATGTATAAGCCCAGTTGTTTAGAATGCTATTAAGTACAACTGAATAACTGCACCATTGAAATAGCTTTATATTCGTACACAAATAAGACATATCATAAATTGAAAAGCAGAATATAAGGATCAACAGTCAGGGCCCTTGATTCAGAAAGGAATGGGTCGTGTTTTCTGTTTTTATTTAATAATTCTTTTTATATATATATTTATTTATTTATTCAATTTGTAGAGAAAAGAAGAGTTTGAAAATTATATATTTGTTGAAGCCAATATTTTCGCTTCGAGGATTTTGTTGCTCCAGTGCAAGTTAAAGCAGATGAAAAAAAATAATGAAAGTATTGATGATATCATCAAATGTAAATAATTTCAAGCTGAATTGCTCAACATAGTCGTTGTCTTTTTATATGCAGAAGAAAATAAAATTTTCTTCTAACCCAGCAGTTGATTAGTTCTCGAAAAACGATAAAACAAGGAAACGGGGATGTGGGGGGGGGGGATGTTTTTCAGAAATATTCTTTATTAATGAAGAGAAGAAAAGAATGCTTCTCAGGAAAACCAAGTTGTTTTAAGAAGGAAAAAATGTTTGGAAAAAATCTTCAAAGTTAATGTGCACAGTAGTTTTTAAAGTAATGTTTTTAATGAATGGATATGAAAGTATGAATGCTTTTATTGGTTAAAGATTAATATTCAACCCATTTATTCCTCAATAGCCCCAAAAAGCTCATTCGTTTTACTCGTGATGCCTTTTTCAACCCCGAAATGCATGTCATGAGCTATACGAATACGCTTGCTGAGCGAACTTGCCGGTATGACATGGATGATGTGGATATACAATGGCTGAGGCTTATTAATGAAGATAGAGAAGATTTCGGTAAAATTTTGACATTTTTATATGTATATTTGGTTATTTGTACACTAAAACATCTTACAGAACCTTTGAAATCGCTGGTTTCTTAAACCACTTGATATATTTTTGCTCATTTATAAACATCTGCCTGTTTTAAATGATTACTGTTATTACTCATATTTCTTATGTAAGCTTTTAAATGCAGTAAACTCCGATTATCAGCGTTTGGATTATCTGCGGTTTGGATTATTGGTGGGTCCTTTCACATTTTTTTCTGAACCTGCTGATTGTGTTGTTGTTCGCTTTTCAATTTTACATATTTTTTTTAATTCAATGTTAGTAGATGCAATGTAGCAATGTTTTTAGTTATAATTTAAATGAATATGTAGGTGTCATCAGTATTTTTTATCTATTGCATACACTAAGTATTGTTTTTTACCTATTATTCGGATTATCCGCGGTTTTCGCTTATCTGCGGTTACCGTGCTACCCTAGTTCGCGGATAATCTAGAGTTTACTGTATAACAAAAGATGTTTTTGCTATTTATTTTCTCTCTTTATAATCTTATTTATTTGTGTTTTATTTATCTTAAAATATGCAAACAATAATGTTTTTAGAAATATGAAGACTATTGTATATACTAGAAAGTCTCCGTCATGGTATGACGGGTAAAAATTTGCTTCTATGTACATTTGAACGCAACGATTGCCTGTTTGGTGATACTTTGGTAGTTTAATTTTTAAATTTGGTAGTTTACCCCTAACTCCACTGGATTAAACATTAACTCCAGTAGATAGCAGTCTTTGTCGACCATTTATATGTTCTGTATTCTCCTAAAATGACAGTCAACCAGTAAAAACAGTTAAGTCACCGGATCGAGTTCAGCCTTGTCACGATATTGCATTTCCCTGCATGTTAAACATTACCAAAACATATTATCATGCCCTGGCGTGAGTTTCGTTGTTGAAACATGCGGGTTACTTATTATTTATATGAGGATTAATGCTTAAGTTAAATATTTTTTGACAAAATTTCGGAAGTTCTAATAGGTGTGGTAGTCGACTTATACACCTGTTATGGAGATTTAAAAAAATTACTTTTCAAACCGACAATGCTCAAAACCTTTAAAAACAGCAAATCATTTTCATAGAATTCACCAATTCTAAACTGTTTATGGCCTTATTTGAAAATTAAATTTTATCGCTGAATTGCATTAAAATTTAAATTACTGTTTAGAATCTAAATATTCATCAAGCCTATTTAATTTTGCATAGATTGTTTTGCTGTCAACATTGTACATATCTTCGGATTCAATATTTATCAATAACATTTTAGCAAAATATTTTTTTTTTAATATTCAAACAGCCCAAAATTTTAAATAGTTCGACTTTGATTAATTTTATTATGATAACAAGATTATTACAATGAGTTGTACTTGCTCAATTGTTAATATAAATATAATAATTGCCTGTAATGTAACCGCTTTAATTCCTGTATTTTTTTTTCCGTATTTTTTGTTTTTGTTTTTTGTCTTTAATAAAGAAATCATTGCATATGTATTTTCAAAGTGGCTTTTAATTTGCTATATGTAACTTTTAGCAGCATCTTTTAAACAGTGATTAAAGTGAGCATGAGCACCCATATAGGGGAGCAAGTGGGGGCTCAAGCCCCCCCCCCCCCCTTAGACATTAGAACTTCCTTGCTTTTAGTACTTTTTTCTTTGTAAAAATCTAAAAACATTTCTTCTCCAGCCATTCATTAATGAGTTATTAAAAATGTCAAACTTCAACAACTCTAATCTGTACTGAAATTGGTTTCCATAGGGAAAATATCCTGTTAAACCATGGGGAAAATATCTGAGCCCCCCCCCCCCCCCCCTTAAAATTTTGCATATGGGTTCCCATGGAACCGAGTAGATTGAGTACATGTATTCATCAATAAAAAATGGTTAAGTATAAATTACTTGAATCAGCAATATCTATCAGTGATGGCTCAATTCATACGTTCTGAAGAGCTGCTGCACAGATGGATGGCAGAAGTAGTTAATTTAAAAACTTCTGTTTTTAAGTAATTAAAACATTAGTGCATTTATTTCACCCAGAATCTGACTTAATGCAAATTGATTCAGAAGTAAATCAGTTGCTACTTTAGCAGGAGTTAAAGTACTACGTAACGAAAAAGAAAAGAAGCAAACAATTTGAGTCATAAGAATGTCGGGAAAAATAAACTATTGAAGCTTGTATAAAGTTTTATTAAAAATGTTTACTGAATGAAGCATGAGAATTGGACTATATGTGCTTCACTTTGTATCAGTTGTGGGCTTCATGAATTCCAGCATAAATAAGCCCAAATTCACATTGTAATTGTTGCATTGTTTAAAATTATTTTAATTTGCATACCTATCTCACAAAATTGTATTTAATTATTCAGGTCTTCTGCCTCTAGAAGAAAATGTTTTTGAGCAGGTCATTGAAGAGTTTGAAGCTCAGGTTTGTTTCTGTTAGCTATTTTTATCTCTGAATGAATTTTAATGTTTATGGATGTAACTGAACATATAATGATCTGTTCTAATACTTTTAAGTTGAGTAGACCCTCATTTTACGCGGGGGTTACGTTCCATGTAAATGGAGACCTAATAGTGTTAAAATATGGGTTTGGTTATGTAGATAAAACAAATACTTCATTCTAGTGGTGATTAATTGTATAGGGCAATTCCACCGTTACGAACGTAACAATCACAGACTTTAAACACTCATAATTTCAATTTGGTTTCATAAAAAGCTACAATTTTTTTTTTCTGCTGTATAGTTGGGTGTTATTAATGCTATCAAAAATTTGGGTGCAGATTGCTTTATTAGAAAAAGTAACAAAAATTAAAAACTGCCTGTTACGGACGTAACTCAGAAAACAGCAAAATGTATACATTGTCATACAATTGCCAATATTCCTGTGAATTATTCATAGATTTCTAAAATTTTCTTTGAAATACTTGTTCTAGAGATTTTAAGCTTTCTAAAACCATAAAGTTTTCATGGATACCGTTTGTAAAATTTATGATAGAAATTTATATATTTGTTACGGACGTAACAAAAAAGTGTTACGGACGTAACATGTCTGATATACTAATTGCACAAAGCAAATAAAAGCTTATGTATACTAATAATTTTTGTTAAGAGAGTGCATTGGTCTAGATTAATACATTATTTTGACCATTTAAGTTACACTTTAATAGTTTTTAAAGATTTGGGGAGGTAGGGAGCAGCCCCCGTCCATATACCACCATGTAAATAAATATAAAATATAAATTGGTGCGTCATAAAAAGTAAAATTATCCAAGGGGAAATTAAGCAAAACAAAAGTGGAATTATTCAGTTACAAAGAAATTTTTCAAATTTTTAACATGAACATAAAGGGAGAGCGGGGGGGGGGGGGGGGTCTTCTATAAGGAAGAGCTTTTACAGTTTAAGAATTTTCGATGATTTTCTCTATCTCTCAACAAATATATTAACTGCCAAATTTCTTTTTAAGTTTAACGGTTGCCTTTGATTTCGATCGCTTTTTAATAGAATTGGCACGTTTTTGCCAAAGGTGGAAAAAAAACTGTCGAAACTGACATCGGAAAAATACATTTTGGCCAACATTTGCCTAAGTAATCTAAATCTTGCTTCAAAACTAAATTTGCCTTATCTAAGGATCAGATGTAGCTAGTTTAATATTTAGCATTTTTAACTCTAATCTAATTATGAAGTTTTAAAACTAGAAAATATTCAACGCATTAATGAAACAGTAATCTAAATATTATTTTTTTGTGGAGAGTAAATAACAATAAAAAGTAACTCAGTAACTTTGGTTTAAACTATTAAACAGGACAAATTCTTATCTCTAAGTTAGTTTTTAAATAAGAAGTAATATCAATTTGGCTATGCTTTCAGAATGATAGAAGTTTGAAGAGAAAAACTATAATTAATATCTGTAATATAAATTTAAAAAAAAAATTTATTGATAAAAATTACGCACAAAATGCTTTGGATTTCATCGTGTTAAATGATCAAGGAATTTTCACAAAAATCTACTGGGAGAACACTATTTTTTTTTTTTGTGTCATAGTGCATTGATGAAACAAAGTTTAAGAAATTAAGGAACCCTCTAGAATATTTTAATGCATGTTATTAAGCATTAATTGCTAATCTAGAATTATTAACACCAATTGAATTAGGATTTGGAGGACAAAAAAAAATCTTACATTGAGAGGAACACCTCAGAGCAACAGTAGGGTATCTTGTCTTATTCCTAGGATTAGATGTCTTAATGTTGCTCTGAGGCAACGATGTGTATTTCAATAATTTTAAAAAATGAAATTAAATATCCACTAATATTTATAAAATTTTGAAAATCACAGTATCAGAAGTTTTGTTATATCATATTACATGTCATACCCTATATTTTCATTGCCTATCCTGTATTTTTTTTCTTTTTAATCAGGGTTTGTACGGGTCATGGAAATCCTGGAAAGTCATGGAAAAAAAATAAGCAAATTTCAGACCTGGAAAAGTCATGGAAAATTGAAATTTTCATTCAAAGTCATGGAAATTTATCTCAAGTCATGGAAAAATATCCTTGACAAAGAGAAAGTAACAGTAACTAAAAGAGCGTTAGAAATCTTAAGTGATTTAATAGTATAGCACATAAAAGTTATTAAAAGTCAAAAATTAAAAGATCCAAAAATCGGATCTGAATTTTGAAATTTCATTGCATCCACTCCTGTCGTAACCACTTGCCTTTTTTAGTGATGTGATTTTACTGCTTGGGCATCACTCATTTTGAATTAACTATTATTTTCAACAATTTTTACGTTTATATTCTGTAATAGCAAACTTGCAAGTTCTTGGTTTGGCCACGCCCACTCTCAAGACGCAATTCAATTGCATCCGAGTTAGTTTCCTTCACTCGTAATAACTTAAGCATAAAATTTATCAGAGTTTATTTTAATTTGTTGAAGGTTTTAGAAAATAAAGATCTTTAGTCAGGTGATAAAATACAGAAAAAGGGGGAATTCTAATACTCTAAAACAGTAGTGCCCAACATACGGTCCGCGAAACTAATCCATGCGGCCCACTGCTACGTTCAGTGTCGGAAATCACACATTATGTGTTGAAATTTCTGAACTTGTTAATTTATATGCATTTGAAAATGTGCAAATAAGTAAGCAAAACAAGTACTTTTGAATCAGAAGATTTATTCACTACTGAATGGATTTTTTTTATATAATTACCTGGTTTAGAAACACAAAAAAAAAAAAAAAAAACCTAAACTATGTGGCTTTACTTTAAAAAACGAAAATACTGTGAGGTTATGTGGATGATTAAAGGCCATTGTTGACACTAAAAAACAACTTCTGAAGCAAATTTATTGAAACTTAATGATGACTCATTAACCTTTGTCCCATTGGTTATCATTCTGGCTGTTTATAAAAAAAATAGACAATTACGCATCATTATATTCCATTTACTGCAATTTTACTTTACTTAAACTTATATGATGAAGCCAAAAAAAAAATAGTTTAGTTTTTTAAGTGTACACATATATTTTTTTCCCATTACGAGTAAGTGCTTCAATAAAGTAGTGGCAGTCATGTAGAAGTTTTTGCTAATGCTCATTTCTAAAAGTTGGCAAGTTAGATATTAAATGGTGCTATAACAAGGTCATGAAAATTTTTATTGAAGTCATGAAAAAGTCTTGGAAAAGTCATGGAATTTTTTCATCCAAATAGAGTATGAACCCTGTTTAATTGAAAATATACATGTGTTACGGACGTAACGTACTGCTTTTTGTTACGTCCGTAACAAAAAATGTTACATCTGTAACGCCATTTTTTTAAAAACTAAAGAAATTCTAATGTTATAAACTGTGGTAAATAATTACTCTGATGAATTGCTAAAAGGACAAAAAAGGACTTTTAATTTTGATTTTTTAGGAAACAACAACAACTTTTGCTAAATTTTTGTTACGGACGTAACATTGAACTTCATTTTTTAAAAATTTTAATTGCCTAATTTCATTTTGTAAAAAAATAAAAATAAATGCATGTTATTATAGTATTATGTTAATAATTTAAGCTGTACTGCAATTAATTTTCTTTATTTTTATTTTGCTATTAGAAATAAGCGTTTGAAAATGGGATATTTTTTTCTGATTGTTTTGAAGACCCGACTATCATACTTCCAACTAGGAAAAAAAATTATTATTTAATTTTTATTAAAAAAGCAATGCAATATTCTGAAAATACACATTGCAAGCTTTACAATGATGTAAAATAACTGCAATATGAAATTTTGACCTACTGGTTTCACTTTTCATGGAATTGCCCTATAATAAGTTTAATGTGTACTTATATCGATTTTTATGCATAGCATGCATAAAGAAAACATGAATTTATTTTGTGTTCTGTTTATAAAGAGGAGCGGGCAATTAAGAATTTTTCTCTGTAATTCTTTGCAGAGCATTAACGCATCCATGACCGCTTTTGTCATTTCCATGATTAATTCTTCCTTCACTAAAAAATCAGAAAGATCATTTTCATTGTCTAGGAATGGTTCAAAATTTTCAGTGTGGACGTTTTTGGTCGTGTGTCACTGAGAGTTGTGTGAAGCTGGCGATAGTCTTTTGGCAGTTATTCAGAATTTTGCTCTGTAATTCTTTGCAGAACATTAACGCATCCATGATTACTTGCGTCATTTCCATGATAGAATCTTCCTTCACTAACAAATCAGAAAGATCATTTCTATTGTCTAGGAATGTCTCAAAGTTTTCAATGTGAACGTTTTTGGTTGTGCGTCACCGACGTCGGTATCCTCGTTGGTTTTGGACTCCTTTGTCACACCTAAAAGCTCTTCTTCCAGTGAGTTCTGAACTGTATGAGTTTAATAACTTTGCTTCTGGAGAGAGCTTTCGAACTAATCACATAAAATGTCTCCTGTGGCCCAAGCTAGATTATTAGCACGCCAAAATGCAGTTTATTATGTGTAATCTGCAATCCTTAGGATTTTAGATTTTGAAAGGGGGTGGGGGAATTTCATCTGTTTTGCATTGCCGCATCAGTGTAAAACCGAAACTCATCCGCGAATAATCGAAACTGCGTAAAATAAACCGCTTAAAAAAAAGGGTCTACTGTATCCCACTATCCAAGAACTGCACCATCTAATAAATGAGGTGTTCAGAGTTCAAGTAGATTAAGTCCAGGAATGTCTTTATCCACTTTAGCTCCAAACGCCTCATTTAACACAAAGCACTTTCGTCTTATACGTGACGTTCAGAGGTTAAGGTGATTCAAGTCATTCATGGGCTTGATCCACTTTAGCTCTAAAAGCTTAAAGTGATGCAATTTTTTTTTTTTTTTTTTTTTGATTTTATCTGCCTTTTATTACATTATATTGTTTGAAGCTGAATATATTTTACAGAATTGAAATAAGCAATGCTCCCTCCCCCTTTTTATAGTCATTCTTACTGCTGATTACTAAAAATTACTCTTACAGTTATACAGTTGCCTCTCATTTATTATTCTGTTTTTTCTAAAGGCAATTTAAAATATATAATTTATATGAGGTAGTGAGAAGCAAAAGAATCTGGGAAAATTAAAAATTCTCAGATAACCAGTACAAATGATAGGTGGACCTCTCCTCTATCTTGGGGCAAGTGATAGTACTAGTAGCCTTAGTTGGTGCTGCTGTACAGCATGATTTAGGGGGAAAAAAATAATGAAAATCTACCTAGGATCCAAACTTTAAACGTGATTTACTCGAAATTTTAAATAGTCCACTTACATCCCTTTACTTCTCACAGCCTCATATTCTCTTTTACTTCTCAACGGTCATTAAAAGTTAAATGCACATTGTGGCTTTTGATGAAGTCATTTTATTGTGAGAAACCAAAGTGCCAACAATTTTGTTTTTCTTCCTTTGAAGCATTTCCTCAAAAGGAAAAATATTTAGCACTGACTAGTTTTGATTTATGATGGCATATGTTTCAATAGCAAAGATAAAATCATTCAGTTGAAACCATCCAACTTTGTTGAAGCAAAAATATGTTGTGCTTTACAAATTCCCTTTCTTATCTGCCTATTTCGTTGCTACTAATTTTTTGCTGTACAAAAATAATGTTTCAAGCAAATTTCTTACTTTGAAAATAAATTATTGCAACATATTTCAAATTCAAAAATTGTGTGTGCTTGAAAGATGTCATAAAAAATATATTTTTATTGTTGCATATCTAAAACCTATATTGTCTTTGTATTGCTTTCAGTTTATTGTTGTGTTTTATTGAGGTAGTTTAACATTCATATTTTAAAAAAATGTACCATTCTTTTCTTTACGTTAGGCGTATGTAAATTTTCAAGAAGCAATAAAAAGTGAAGCAGGTTTAGGTCTGGAATATGATGAAGACGCCATCTGTGATGTTTGTCGATCTGTAAGTTTCTTTTTTTTTTAACTTGTAAAACTGTTGCTAAATAACATTGGAAAACAGCAGCTTGGTTATAACTTTTATTTTTGACAAACATATGGCCTAAGGGACTGAAAAGGATCTTAGTTTTAGTTAGTGTACCTTGTCAAGTTTGTAAGCTACATGAGATTAATGCGACCAATACAGGAAATTTCTTTTAAAATATAGGACTGAAAAAACAAAGTGTTTAAGGTAAGCAATCATCATTAAAATTTGTATACATAAATATTAAAAAAATTAACCTTTCTGTGTTAGTGATGAACACAGAATTATCATGCGTCCCTTATTGATCCTTTGAATTTTTACTCCGACAACAGAATGAATTAAAATTTGTCTCCAATACTAGCAATACTGTTTTGGCAAATAAATAACTAACTACAATTTTAAAATCCACTGTCCAATTTTAATATAATACAAACAGCTCAAACATAAAACTTAACAGAAATTCATAACTGCGGAATCGATCGTATTTCATGGGAGCTTCCTTCCTTTTTAGTCTGCCTCACAATTTCCGACTTAAGTATGTATTTCTTCCACTTTTAAAAATAATTGCACTAAAAAACTTTAATGAGCTGTCCAGATATGGATCGCAGCAAAAAGTAGGGCTCGACCGATGGCATTTTTTGGCCGATGGGCCGATGCCGATTGTTCAAAGATGGCCGATGGCCGATTGTTTTCCTCCAAATGGCCGATGGCCGATGGCAAAAAAAAACAGAAATAAATTGATAAAATTGTCAGGGATTTAAAGGATCATTATTGATTCATTTCACTTTACTTCCTTTCTACGAATAAGGAATTGTAATCCAAAAAAAAAAAAAAAAACAGATTTCAACCTAATTTTTTATTTTATTATCACCCAATTTAAACTGCACAAGTTTTTTCAGCGCATATGTACATGCATAAGTACCTAAGAATATATAGATAACCGAAATATCCATTTTGAATGCCTCCTTAGTTAATTATCGCAAATTCTCTAGTTATATCTTCATGCACGTAAACTTGCGTCACTCAAAAACTTTATGAAATAGTAAGTTGAAAACTCATATGTACGTATTATGATCTAAAAGTTAGAGGACAAGTTGTATAAAACCTTACCCTGAATAGTTCACATTACCGAAGCACATCGATCTACAAAGTAGTCACCTATATATATACAAATTGAACATATAACTAAGATTTCAGAAATAGATTGTAATGATGTATGGATTTAGAAACACTAAAAATAGTTAAAAAACATTAAACTATGTTGTTTAATCATTCCCAAAAAAAAAAAAATAATAATAATAATAAAACAATGAAACCTTCAACAAATTACGCAATTAAAGTGGAAAGATTGCACGTAGACATTTTTTAGTCATCAAATTAAACAAAAAAGGTAACAGATAAATTACAATATTAAATCATAATAGGAATATTTTTATACTTATTTAAAATTTATGAATAGAAAATTTTGCATTTTTCAGAAAACTAAAACAGTGACTTTCTTTTGCTGAAAAAGAAAAAGCCATGAAAAGAGCGAGGTTCTTAAAACGCAGCTACAATAAACAAACTCAATATTTACACCAAGTTAATAACTGAATACATATACTACTTGATCTGTTGTTTGCACACATAATATTAAACAATTTGATTGTTTAATCTTTTATGAAGCTTTACAAACATGTTCAAATTAAATTGTTCAATATAACAATAATTTTCTGAAATTTAAAAAATTCCATAAAAGAAAATCCTTGAAACTTTTCCATAAGAAACGAAAATAAGTTATTCATTGATTTTATATAAATACATTAAAATAGTTACTTACGACAGAAAAAAAAAATGGATCGCAAAAAAGATGGCGCATTACAAAATGGGGGGGGGGGGGGGGGTCACCCTCTGATTTTGCAGTAACTTTGGCCCCAACCTCGGCCTAATTTAATGCTCTAAATTCTTTCTAAACAATAGATAAAGTTTTTGAAAAAAATCTCTAATTTTATGAATGGTGTTAGTTTTAAACAACTCAAAAGTACAACTAGAGTTTAATTTCAAAAATTGAGGGAGTGGGAGGAGGGACGCGCAAGTGTTCTTGGAAATTCAAAAAATAGTCGTAAAAAATAGAGTTCAAAATAATCATAAACATTGAGCAGAAAAACCCTTTCAAAACTTGCACCTGAGTTTGTTTTGATGTGCAGTGGCGGATTTAAAATATAGCAAATGTTGCAATTGCGCGAGAGGCACCATAACCATAGTGGCACCGTAGGAGTTAGAAAAATGCTTGTGATAAATGTTTTACAACTTCTGTGATAGGGAAATAGGGCCCCAAAATGTATTTCGACGGGCCCCAAACTTGTAACTCCGCCGAAGCGATACAGAAAAGGCTGCATTACTGTGATTTATATTACAAATTATCAAAAATACCCGGCGTTACCTGGGTCAGTCATAATTGCGAGAAACAATCGCTACTTTCTTTCGTTTTCTGTTTTAACTGAAAGAACTCAAAACACATCGCTTTGACGTGATTAAAAATCAAGCTTCTTCCTTACCCATAAAAGTAAAATAGCAATAAGTATAAAGAACGAACGAATATTAATTTAGAAACGAAAGCACGAATTTAAGCATATAAAAATTTGAAGAATTTCCAAAATACGAACTAACAAAAAGAAAGATCACTAAAAAAAACCGTGCGCTTTATTTAATTAAATAGTACACACACAAAAAAAAAAAGCTCTCTACTAGGTTTCTTTAAGGGTGCAAAAAGTAGAGTTAGAGTTAAATGACTTTAAACTCATGTTTGCTCCGGAGAAGCCTTGATTCAAAGTTTTCATTATGTTGCTAGGCAACGAATTTTTGTAACAATGGGTTTTATATTCGCGACTCCAGAGCTCGAATACGCTACCTTGCGGTGAAAAACCAATGCTAAAGAAAAAGGTAAAACATTCCATTCCACGTGTTTTCTTTGGGGTAAACTACAGGCTTCTAGCAGTTTGTGGTGTAATGTAATTTCAGAAGAATAGAAAAGAAGGCTTCTCACAAGCACGATGAAAAATTAATGTCATTCACTACGCGTCAAAGCAAGTTTTACGGTATTTTTTTGTTTTACCTTTTTCATCCGCCATTAGACAGTGGCTTCTGCGCCCCCTATAGTTTATTGGAGTTGCGAATTTAATCATTTAATGGGAAAATTATATGAAATTTACTGTTTTCCACCATAACTTTTTTAAACTAAGTTTATAAGGAATAAATTGTAGCCTAAGTTACTCCCGGATAATATAGCTATATATGGTGAAAAAATTATTAAAGTCCGTCCAGTACTTTTGAAGTTTACCCCCGGACATCCCCACAGAAGCAGCCATATATATATATATATATATATAAATGAATGTTTGTCTGTATGTCATCCATGAACTCAAAAACTACCCGGCAGATTTGGCTGAAACTTTCACCGTTTGTTATTTTTGGTACTGGGAATGTTTATAGACCAGTTCGAAAAAAATCCGATCGATAGTTCCTTTTTTATTCCAATTTAAGTCACAATCCATTGGATAAATACGAATAAAATTATCGGCTGCAGAAATTAATTCGCGTGGAAGATCTCATTGATAAGAAGTTAACTGTTGCCATTTTTCTTGAGTTTGAACAAATAAATTCTTTCTTTATTGTTTTATGGCTTTTCGTGCAACGGGGGGATTTAAAACATTTTCTATTTGATATTTTTAGCGATTGATTGATCTTGCAAACTGCGTGAGTACAAAATTTGAGTATAGTCACGGCTTCACTTGATACCTGGACCGATTATTATGAAAATTGCTATATATGTGTATTTTTCCACGGAGAAGGTGCATAATATGCTCATTGAAACCACTCACCACCAGGTGGCACTGCAGAGTAGCAACTTCTGCCCCGTTCAACCGATTGTCATGAAAATCAGTATAATGATGTTTTTTTTTTTTTTTTTTTTTTTGTAGCAACGCGCGTCGGGTACAGCTAGTTTATGTATAAAGATGAGGATACAACTCCTAAGAAAGCAATAAATGTCATGCTTGCTCCGGAGAAGCCTTGATTCAAAATTTTCATTGTGATTACTTTTAATATTGCTGTTGTTAGGCAACGAATTTTCCTAACAATAGATTTTATATTTAATCATAACATGGGGAAATTACATGAAATTTAATGTTTTCCACCATAACTTTTTAAAACTAAGTTTTTAAGGAATAAATTATAGCCTAAAATGCTCCCTGATGATGTAGCTATCTATGGTGAAAAAATGGTTAAAACCTGTCCAGTAGTTTTGAAGTTTACCCCGGACATCCCGACAGAAGTAGCTATTTATGTATATAGATATCGAAAAATTAAGAATTACCGTCGGCTCAACCGGAATCTAACAAAATGACACAAAAACCGGTTTTGCCATCTCATATTTGTTTCCAAAGTGTCCAATTCAGCAATATATTACCAAATGATCGTCAGTTTGAGACGCTATATTAGTTTTGCATTGAAATAAGTAATTAATAGCCACAAAAATGAGTAAACAGGCTTTTCAGAACACCCGATCGAAAACAAAAAAGGAAGTGCACAACTGGAAGTGCACACCCCACATGCGAAAATTATCCTTTTACAGCTTACGATTTTTGAGTTATGACTTATGAGAGGTACGTACGTACATCCAGCAGCAAGGAACAACGCAATAATAAACTTGTTTGGTACTTGAATGCAGTATTAAAAACTCTTTCAGGTGTACTAAAATAGAAATTCATACTGAAATTTAGTAAACAATTTTATATGAAAACAACCTTTACTTTGTATTAAAAAGTAAAACATCAAAGGTCCTTTTTTTTTTCAAAAACATCGGCCAGTTCCATCGGCTTTTCGATGTTTTTAAGGCCGATGGGCCGATGTTTCCTGCAATTTAGCATCGGCCGCCGATGCCGATGGATAAATTGTTGAACAATCGGCGCCGATGCATCGGCCAGGCCGATGCATCGGTCGAGTCCTAGCAAAAAGTTGATAAGTGTAAAAATGTAACATGAAAACAGGGGGCATCCCCCTGCATAGTCTTTTGACTACTCCTCTGGTGATACCCAATGTTTTTTTTTTTTTTTTGGATGCATTAAGAATAAAAAGAATTAACCAAAATTTAAATTCTTCATTCATGTTTTTTGCTTGCAAAGCATTTATTTTTGGTATTTCTTTTAATTTTATTCATTTTCTTCTAATGAAAATGTCCGGAAATAAAGCAAAACCTTTCTTCATAAAATTTAATGAAAGTAATCTTAGTCTTTTCTGTGTAAAATCTGCTATTTTTACTCTCATTTTCTGATGTGAAAAACAACAGGTTTGAAAATTGTGTTACCAATTGTTCCACATTCTAATTTTGTATAATTAGCTCCTCTCTCCAAACTGTTTTATGTACTACGTAGTGCTCCTTTACAGTTCTTGTCTTGCCTCAAGTCATACCTAGCAACTGGGTTCATTCTTATACCTTTAATACCTTATAGTGTCTGTAAATTATTAAAGCTACATAAAGGTTTGTCTCAATATCAAGCATTTTATGATTTGCTCAGTCCTCAAAATTAATGAAAACTTGCAAATGATGTTGGGTTTATAATGTTTGATTATAATCTGCCTGTGTAATATTTCTTTTCTCTTTTTATCTATCCCAGTGTCACGCTCTGCTAGCATGCAGTTGTTAAGAAAGTGTTTAAAGCTAAAGAATGTTTAAAACTATTGGGTTTTTAAAGCTAAAAAATATTTAAACGCAAAATAATCCTTGGTGTTTTAACATTCTTTATTAAATACCAATGTTGGTTCAAAAATATCCAAAATTGACAACAATAGCAAAAATATTAAAAGTTGAATGACTTAAGTTATTTAGTTTCATATATTTTTCAGCTGTATAAATTTGTTCAATTAGATTTTTGTACTGTTTAAAAGACTCACACCTGCATGATAATATTGCACTGGAGATTTTGTTTGTAATCAAGCAGCACTTAAAGTTATAATTTATTTTAACACGTATTCCCCCCTTCCTCTGAAAACTACTGAAAGAAAAATTTTGTGTTTATAAGCAAAAGTTGGAAACCTATACAAATGAGCAAATATCTGCACTTTTAATTGCATCACAATGAATTAAAAATCTTTTGTTTGTTTGCTTGACTGAGTCAAAACCTTTTTATTTTTCTGGTTCATTCAAGTGGAACAATTAGTTCTGCTGCTAAATTCGATGTTTATGTTGTTTATTCTTATTTGTAGATATAAACTGACCTTTATTGCTACCTTACAGTGATTCATAAAAAAAAGTTAAGTTCTTTACTCACATAGTATCTTTTTTGTTTAATTTTAGCCTGATTCTCAGGAGGACAATGAAATGGTATTTTGTGATTCATGTAACATATGTGTCCATCAAATATGTTATGGCATTACCAAAATACCTGAAGGTAGCTGGATTTGTCGTACTTGTGCTCTTGGTATCAGACCAGCTTGTGTCTTATGTCCAAATAGAGGTGGAGCTATGAAAACCACAAGGTATGTTTTGTCCATAATTTTGTTTTGTTTTGATATTCTTTATTAGTTTTTAATTGCAGTAAAACTCCAATTATCTGAACTCCAGCTATGCAAATTGCTTTCAGACTTTCTAGAAAGAATATTTAAGGTAAAAATGAACTATGATTCGCAAAATAATGATTGTGTCTACGCACGGTTATTATCTTATGTTGAGATTTATGCAGTGGAAAAATGAAACAGGGCAGAAATTTAAAAGCATTTAGTTTTATTTGTAAATTCAAACATTAAAATCTTGTTCAATATGAACTTCATGCACAAACATGTTACTTAAATGGTCAACTCGCCATTTTAACTAAAGACCCAAGCTTTTATAAGAAAAGAAATGATAATGCTGCAGCAAAACGTTTGTCACGTCACACTGACGAATCGGCAAGAAAACGTCTTTGCCGATTCGTCCCCCGCATTTGCATGAGAAAATATCGGAAACAAATTAAAATCTCAACATTCCCTTCACAAAGTTAGTCAAACAGTTTACGTTGACCGAGATGTTCAACAAACAATGATTTTCATTTCCAGTACCATAGTACATACTGTTCTAATGTGCAGCACTAGTAATTATGTGTAGCATGGAAGATGTTATCTTTCTAATTTGATTAATTAGGTCTTTTTCTTTAAAAAGATTTTCCCCCCTCTTATTTTCAACATTCTGACATTAATAGATTAGTCCCAATTGTTTCGGATGATGAGAGCTCTACTGTACTTTTAATTGTTGCCTTTAGGGTTGCCGTGCTACAGGGAAACCTGGAAAACAGAAAAAAATACAGAAAATTCAAGAGTCATCAAAAAAATAAATAAGTTAATAAAAATTAATTTGAATTCTGAAACATTGAATTCAAATTATGTTTTTCGCAAACGGGTCATTCCAGGTCAACTCACACACCTAAAAAGTGATGCTCACAGCAGAGCTTCCCCCAGGATTAAAAAAGGGCAGGGTGCTGTTTTTCAAAAAAAGGACACTTTTTCGAAACTAAAAGGCGTGTTAATTATAGCTTCAAAGCATCAGTGGATATAGTTGTAGGATATTACTGTTATTCCTGGGTTCAAATGTCTTACTGTCGCAACAAAAAAAAAACTTTGAAACATTTATGAATTACTTTGTAGGACATTTAAATAGTTTATAATCATTTTCAAAGGAGGCGATTGGGACTAAAAATTGGGGAAGGGGGGGGGGGTAAAAGGGGGTTAAAAAAAGAAAGCAACTAATAGCCATAGGATTTTTAGCATCTGCAAGAAAAAGAGAAAACAGTACAAAATTTTGCTAAAGGTGGTTTTCAGATCATGTGAGTGGTAATTGGTGCAAATCTAACAGCTTAACTCACGTTTCTCTTAAGATTTTGATGAATTACGTACATAATAACTTTCCCCAACGACACACTTTAACATGAATTTGACTTACATTAGTTACCACAAAGTACTTTGAGATGTCACAAACATTTGGTAACAATTTCATTAAGCAAGAATGGCTTGTTTATGTAAAACAATTGATTTACTAATATCTAAACAATGAATGTATAAAGTAAAAGTTTCTGCTTGTGGCTAAATAATGTTTTGTAAGCAGATACATAAGTAAAACAAATTATTATGATCAGAAAATTTGGACACTCTGCTTTTCTTTTTTTTTAAAAATAATTTCTAGTTTTGATTTCTAAATTTGAAAACAAAGAATGAATTATAAAAGGGGGAGGGGGCGGAAAACTAATTCTTTCAGCTGTTACTAGCTGTAACTTAAGACTTTTAAATTCAAAAGTAATAATTGCTCTTGGAGTAACCACCACCATAAGGAAACAAAAACCAATAAACAGCACCAGTTTGAAAGCACTTAGTATTTATTTTCAATAGTTAAAAGTCATTTGTTTTCATTTGAAATGTCCAAAATCATCCACATTTGACTTTTACATGCTGAATTCTTTTTATTTCTCATATTTTTGCGTTTCTTTGATGCCACGTGTCACGCGAAATATTAGCGTTTTGCTGTTAATCTGCAGCAATCTTTTAGCATCTGCTTTCAGTTTTCGATATTTCTTATTATTTTTTGAGTAGTGCACAATATGAAGAAAACTGAGCAAAAATACAGACGTATTTTTCGGATAAAAAAATTATCGGCGTGCGTATAAAGCATAATAATAAAACAGCATATTATCCGCTAAAACAGCTGTTTCAGCAAATGATCGTGAGTTTCATTATTTTAAACTGAAATAAAATTTAAGAAAAAAAAGATTAAATTCGCAGCGCAGGGGAAAAAAACGGAAAAAAAATGGCGCAGATTTTGGACATTGGCGGATTTTAGGTCGGTGGATTTGGCGCTCCACTGCATCTAATTCTAATTCAAAGTGGAAAAGCACTATTAAAAATATGAATTTGACTGAAAGATTATAAAATGCAGGGCTAACTTAACGTTTATCTGGCTGGAAGAGAAGTAGAGTTTTCTTAACATACATGTCAATTGGACAAAGAAACACTTCCCTTGTCATGAAGCGATAAGGAGGAAGGATGACAGCCAGTATTCTTCCTACAGCCCTCCGTTATTCAATAAAGGTCGATGGGAAGCCTGAGGCAAGGAGCAAGGAAGTGATTCTGGGAATTCAGCAGTGGCTTATCAGTAGTGTTTCCAAAATTGAAAGGTCCTTTGAAGAACATTGTGAAGTCTCTAGAATGCCCAGTAGGCCACTTTTTATCCCTTGTGGTAACTGATAATGGAAGGCATGCTTTTCTAATAGTCAGCTCAATGGCAATCCTCAATGGGAGGCGAGGGGGAGGGGTGGATGTCCGCTGTTTTCACTCATTAGAAGAAAGTCATTGTATGAAAACAATGGAAAGGGACACTGGCTCCTTCCTTTTTCTAGTAAAAATCTTAAATCCAAAGGATGACAGTTCATGAACAAAAAGGCAATTAGGGCGCCATTTTACCGATAAAACGGCAAGTTGGGCGCGTTCTAAGAATCAAAGGGCAAGTTGGGCGCGGAGCCCTCCCGCACAATCCTGGGGGAGGGTCTGGCTCACAGATTGTAACAATATTTTGCAGGTTTATACCCATTTACTAAGTGGTATTTAAAAAAACAAACAAATTTTGACCCTCTAACTGTTGTAATTTTTTAGATATAAGGGGTCAAAATTTTAATGTTTTGCTCCACCAGCTCATACGTGCCTGATCATAACTCTGGAACAAATAAAGTTAGAAACTTGAACTTTATATATTTTGAAACTTATTATTGAGAGCTTTAAAATGATATATTACATGATAAAAAAAATACAATTTTTCAGTTTGAAGGTCATTTGAATTGACCTTTGACCTTGAGTGTTTTGAAACGTTATAATTTTAAAAATCTGAAAAAAATATATTTTGTATTAACTGTAATTGTTTCTTTATTTGTGCCAAGTTTCATGTTGGGACAGCACTGAGATCATGCATGATTTAAACTTTAAGGTTACTCCGAGAGGCCAAAAATCAATTGCCATCAATTGAAAGTCAAAAATGCGTGCCCAAATGTGTCATAGTCATGCTAATAGTACAACATTAGAAAAATGAAAAATTCATTCAATGTACAATGAGTAGATTACATAAAATAATTATACAAGTTATGAATGCAGTCAAACATGACTTAACTGTTATATACTTCTTCTTGACAATGCTTTGCTAGGCTGTTTTCTGCTTCTGCAATTTTATATCTTCTTCCAGTTTCTGCACTTGAGTAAAAACTGGTCTCAAGTCTTCATGCAGACAATGTTATGGCAGATGGAAAGGATTACAACCAGGTGTGCCCCAATGGAAGGTCATGGGAGACCAATATGAGCTTCCAAAAATGTCCTTATTCAACAAATTTTGTCTGATTATTCAGCAAAAATATCATTATTCGGCAAAATTTGGAGTTCTTTTTGGCAAAATTATGATCATTCAGCGAATTTTGAAGTTCCATTCAGCAAATTAAGAATTTCTGACCTCCTAAAAATTAAAAGTTTGGATCTCCTTTGCTTACAACAGACTAAAACTGCAATGCAATCAAATGTTTAGGAAAGAAAGTTCTGAAAGCACTTTATTACTTGTAGCATTCTATTAGGACTTTATAAACACGAGGCAGTTAGTTAAATCAACTTTTCAAAACAGTTGCTTGTTAACTCGTTGACTGGAGTATTCCATTGTTTTCACACGAGGCAATTTTGTAGATTCAATTTTTCTTCTAAAAAATACCCCACAACGCTGTTAAAACTAAACCGAGTTGAATCAACAAAAAAGTTGATTCAACTCATCGGGATGATAACCTTGTTGTTGTCTTGTACCAGCAAGGCTGGCAATTTGGGGTGAGCTGCTTCACTTTTTCAACTGTACCTTAATTTGGGATGGAGTCCGACTTCTCCACAATACACACATGCCATAGGGACCTGTTAATAGGATAGGCAACCATTCACAGCATAACAACACATTCACACAAAGGAAGGACAAGGACCAGAGAGGAAAAGTACATCCATGCCTGAGCCAGGATTCAAACCCATGACCACCCCACCGCAGGCAGGGAAAATAGCATCTATAAGTCAAACTGCAGACGATATTTAAAAAAGAGCAAATGAATTTTCAAACATCCGTTGCATGGAACATTAAATTATAGTCAATCCCCTAATTGTCCCAACATGAAACTTGGCACAAATAAAGAACACAATAGTGTGTATAATATATATATATTTTTTCAGATTTTTAAAATAATAATTTTCGAAATATTCAAGGTCAAAGGTAATTTTGAATGACCTTCAAAATTTAAGATTGCATTTTTGTATCGTGTAATATATCATCTTAAAGCGCATTTTAAGAGCTTTAAAATTGTGTCAAGTTTTGCATGTGGTGCAATTAGAACGAAAGTTATGTGTATTCAAAAGCTACTCCGTCTTCCAAAATTCGATTATTTTTGTAATGACCCCCAATCAAAGAAGATTTGTATTAAAAATCTAAAAATTTCAGTTTTTACTTTTATTACTAAACACTATCTCTATATAAAATTTTAGAAAAATCAGAAGGGATCAGCTTGAAATTCTTACTTTTTTGATTGATTTGATATGGAATGACCCAATCACGAGTTACGAAACGTTAGAACTCATTATAGTTTATTGTTTCTAGAAACAGTTTCTGTCCCCCCCCAAGCCACTCCCCCCCCCCCCCCCCCGGTGGTTACACATGTATATTTGTGTAGGCGCGCGCGTGCCTGCATGTGTAGGCTTGTGTGTGCGTAGATCTATGTGTATGGACGTAGGCGTGTGTGTATAAAGGTGTGCATATGTGTGAGCGTGAGTGTGTGTAGGACATGGACGTCCCCGCCCAGGAGAAGTGGATTCAGTGCTTGGACCAGAGGAGGCACGCCTGCAGGCTCCAGTCGACAGTGGTGCTGCAGAGGAAGGCGGGGGGGGGGGGAGAATAAAATCTGCGTAACATCAAAGACAGTCAACTGAAAACAATAAGCAGTCGTGATGAAATTTTCCTAAGGAACCTCGTGCTGCAGGGAGTGTCAAGTTTCTTTATTTTGATTCTGTCCAAAAATTGCCGATCACCGTATTCAATTATCCAAAAAATGGAAAATCAAAGCCATTGCTCTCAAAGCGAAACAACATTATTCGCGACTGTTAAACAGAGAAAGCTTATTTCTTTGACTCATGCTCAGAACATGATGTGCTTAAGTACAACCTAAAGTTCTCTCAGAAAATGCAAACTTAAGACAAAGAACAATTTCATTCCTTTTTTTAATGAAAAAATTAGTTTTGATGACTTTTATTACAAGATTTTGCTATTAAAAGAGCGTCCAGACCTTTGGGAAGTTGAAGTTGTGTTACGTGGCAATACAACTGTGGAAAATGCATTTGCATACCTGCCAACCCTTCCGGTTATGAGCAAAATCTTCCGGATTTTTCACGTTTTGTAGAAAAAATAATTATCTCGCCAATTTTAGCGCTAACGAGACTTTTGTGGAACGCGGCACCGCGTTATAGTCCAAGTAGCCAAGGAAAGGTTGCCGTAAGAGAATGGCAGAAGAAGCGAGGCAAGATTATGACGTCACTGAGTGATACAGAGCATGACTTCATCGGGATCCAATCAAAGCAAGCGCCGCGGCGGGCAACTAGGGGCACAATTTCGGCGTCAATTATCTTCTCATTCTCTCAATTCGAGCTGTTTTTGCTTCGTTCTTTTTTTAAGATGAGTAACAAATGTTATTTCCAAACTTTTAAAGAAAGCAATAAAAGTAATATTTACTAAACGAAAGTAAGTTCAATTGATATAAAATTCATAACTAATATATTGTTAAATGTAAAGAGGGTAGGTGTCCTGTTTGATTTTATTTTGCGTTAAAATCTTGTGGATAAAAATAAAAAAAACCTTCCAGATTTTTTTTCTCGGAGGTTGGCATGTATGCATTTGCATTATTAAAGATATAACATTAATTCTCTTACTAGACTGAGAACAGAATGTGATGCTGTGTGCCTTTTAAGGGGAGTCTTAAATGTTCCAATTTCAAAAAGTTTCCTTCAGTGTATTAAAAATTATGAGGTAACACAAAGCTTTAAAGATATAGGTAAATGCACTGAAGAAAGAAAAAGAGAAATGCAAAGTAGCATGGCAAATTAACTTGAAGGCCAAGAAAAAGTTAAACTTATAACTGTAAAGTTAGCAGAAGTTGTAAAAATCAGTAGTAAGAACTACGAAATCAAAACATATCAGTGATCGTCACCACAACAAAAAAAGAAAAGAAAAGAAACCTAGTATGTGCTTTGGTTATCACGATACTATTTCCTTATTAAAAATTATCAATTCTTGGATCTATTGTTATTGTTACAAATTTTATAAATAGTAATTGATGAATAATTATTCCCTTTAAAAATTCATACTTTATCACAATTTCAGTATTTTCATTTCAATATTCCATATAATGTTCGTTTTCAGTTCATTTATGCTGCTATTTTCTGTAATAGTTTCTTGGAGAACTCTGTTATAAGTGAAAAACTTGTAGGGTAAATAGTTGTTTTTGAAAAAAATGCTAATATCTTTGTAAATATGAGTGATACTTTTAGGAAAAGCCATAGAAATAATTGTTTGTAGCAATTGAAACTCATTTAAAATTTGCATCTCATTCTTGGCTGTAGTTTATACAATGCAGAATGATGAAAATAATGTTTTGCTTTAACCTTTTGTTGCTCTCCTGAATGCATTCATATTTAAATTTTAGTAAGTAGAAAGTGTAAACTCAAGCATGCTTTTTATATGACTAAAGTTACTGAACAATTAATTGGTTATTTCTGAGAAATTTCAATTAAAAGTGTCATACTTTTGGCTAAGTAGTAGAAGTAGTTATATAATAAGTAGAGGGAAATAAGTACACAGGTTTCCCCTTGAATTTCTGACTATCAATTATACTTTTATACATCTTAAATAGTTTTCCCAATTTTAAGCATTTTTTTTTACTTTAGATGCGGTCAAAAGTGGGCTCATGTAAGCTGTGCTGTTTGGATACCTGAAGTTTCTTTTCTTAACTTTGTGAAGATGGAGCCTATTGTTAAAATAACTCATATACCTGTAAGTTTGAAGATTTTTAGTTTTTTTTTTTTAGCTTTGAATTAATGCAAAAATCATTCTATTCTAGAGTAAATTGAATTGACTCTGAAAAGTGTCGATTAATATTTAAGTAGGTGACTTTCTATCAGCATCTATTGAGCATTGATTTTAATAGAATCTTTTTTTAAATAATTTAAAATTTTACTGTTTTTTGTTATGCGTAAAAAGATTTAAAAAACTACTTCTCTTGCCTTTAAGAATTTGTTTATCTGGTCGGACGATTTGATATCAAACACATTGGCCCAGAAAAGGGAGCTCTTATTGTGTTGATGCAGTTTACATTTTTGTCATCTGTTGCACTGAAGCTTTGTTGTAAAATCTTGCTTATTTGGTTTCCGCTGAAAGTAAAGCATGAAAAAAATGTAAAATTCCAACATTCCCTATTGTATGTGTTTGAAATCCAAAACATGTTTCTTCAAATACCTCAAAAACTCATTTCTGTGACTATACCGTAGCAGTAATTGAGTATGTTCACTATGCTGTAGTTTGCACAAAAACGTTATTTTTGCACGTGTCTCACTATGCAATAGTCTGTTTAAAATGGATGAGATTCTTCAGACTTTTATCAAAATGTCAGTTTTTTTTTTTTTTTTTTTTTTAAATCTTTTCTGCAATTTTAGATTTTTAATCGTTTAAACTTTGACTTTCACCCTTTTTTTTCCCTTTCTATAAACATAAAATTGCACCAAGTTAGACAAACTTAGCCAACATTGTCCTTTGACTTTCAAGTCTTTTGAAAAGAATCTTCAGTGATTTTTGTTTCCAGAATGGTGATTGATGGACAAAAATTAGTTGCAATAAAATTATTTTAACAAACATTTATCAACACTAGTCTTCATCATTTATTTTATTTTAATATTGTACATAGAACTGTGTAATTTTTCATGCAGAATCAGATTTTCACACGCTTGTTTTTACAAAATTTGAATGCTACAGTCAACTCCCGCTACAACGCGATTCGACTTACGCAAAATGACTATAACGCAAGTTTTTCCGGAGTAACGAATTTTTAGGGCTAACGCGAATTCCTCGTTATGTCGTCACTGATAGTGGAAGTTCCCTTCACCATACTAGTCCACGCATCGCTTTGTTAGTGCATCAAGTAACTACTCTGCGTCTTTCTTTCTTTTTTCTTTCTAAATATTAAAGTTGATGAAATAAAATTCCACCTTAGTGCACTACTTCATCTAAAGCTTGTAAATATCGGAAGAAAAAGAAAGTTTATGGCAAAAAAAAAGTTTTAAGATATTAGATGTGATTGAACAGCTAAAAAGTACGTCGACGGTAGCACGATAATAAGTTTCAGTGATGTACGTACCATGTAGTTTTATTTTATGTTTTTCCTTGCCATTGATCATTTATTTTGTGCATTTAACAGTTTTTTTTATGAATGAAGCAGCTTTTTTATTTTTTAAGTACAGTAAAAGTACAGTTCTTAATTATAAGAATCTTTAATGTATAGTTGAAGAATGCTTTAAAGCAGTTTGAGGGGTGTTTATAAGTGTCTAAAATAATTTGGTATGTTTCAAAAAAATTTGTATACATACCTTTTTTTTCAACGCGAAATTTTGACTTACGCCAGGAGTCTTGGAACTCATCTCTCGCGTAAGTCAGGACTCGACTGTATATGTATTTGACTTTTTGTGCTCTCATGCCAATTTGAAATATATTTTCGGCATGCAGTGTCTTGCTATGCAATAACTTATTTAAAAAGTCTTCTTTTTTTTTTGGAGGGGGGGGGGGTTACTTCATTGCAAATAATGTTTTCATTCTTTCTTTAATAAATGGGATTAATTTAGTGAAAATCTCATTTTTTTTAAATACATGTTCATAAAATATTAAGTACAGGGGGGAAATAGCAAAAACGGAGCAGAAAAGGGAAAATTATCCATAAAGAAGAGGAAAGAAGGAAAAAGAAAATGCATTGACCAAATTAAAACATTAATGAGAATTTAATGCTAATCAGTTTGAATTATTCATTTGGCAATGGGGATTATTGGGAATGGATGAAGTGATACTTTTATTGTATAACGTTTATCAATCCTTCCAAAAAAAAAAAAAACACATTTTTTTGTATCACTGGATTTATGGTTTTTGTAGATTTTAAGTTGCTCAACTGTCTGGGAAAATGTCTTTTATTTTTGTTTAAAAATCATAACTTATGGCTTGTTGATCCATCCATTGTATTAGTCTAGAATTTATTAGTCTGAAACCAATTTCTGATGTTTCAATACTTCATATAAATTCAATGTTGATTTCTTGAAAATATTGAAAAAAAAGTGCCATCTGATAATTTTGGTATCTGAGCTACAGAATTGTTGAAAATTTCATTTCTCTGCGAAGAATGAACTATGGAAGCAATGACTGCTGCCAATGTTTTGAATTAATTTCATTTCAATAACTTTATGTGTCATTTTAACTGTTGTGTGAAAATCAATTATTCTTTTTGTTGATGTATACTCTTAGTGATCTTTGAAATAACATTAATATTTAATATCTTAGGCTACTCGATGGGCTCTAGTTTGTATTTTGTGCAAAGAAAAAAATGGAGCTTGTATTCAGTGTGCTGTAAGTAAAACCAAATCTTTTTGATCTTTTATTTTTAATATAAGTGCTTGCTATGTGTATTATTTTTTATTTAATTGCTTTTTAAGAAAAGTATTCCAAAATCTCTTACATAATTACATAGTATCTTCTCCATTCTCATGGTTGTATTTAAAAGTTTAATCAGTTAATCAAAACTAATGAAACAGTCCATTTATGAAACTTGTAAGAAATGGAATATTTTCAACATAATTTTGCTTTTTAGGAAAATAATAATTATCATGTAGTCTTCTTAATCAAATTTCAAAGTTAAATCAAAATAAAATTTATACACTTTTTGGATGTTTCTCCTTTCTTTCTTTTTTTTTAAAATTAACTAATAGTAAATTATTAATGTAAGCTTTCCAAAGTTAATTAAAATGTTTAAATTATACCATGTTAATAATTTTAGTCCACTAGTAGTGATAACAGTATTTTGTAAAACCTTTTATGGAAGAATTCTTTTGTAAAGTTTTTTTTTTTTTTTTTTTTACATTTTCGCCGAGACTTCTTTTCTTAAACTTGTTACAGATGTCATTTTCCCCCCTCTTATGTCATTATGTTGTGTTTAGTTGTGCAATGTAATTCTCTTGTTGTATCACATGTGCATAATACATATTTAATACTTAGGAAAAGGGCTGCAAATCATCATTTCATGTCACCTGTGCATTTAAGGAGGGCTTAAAAATGAATGCAACAATCAGACCTAATATGACGGAAGATGACTTATTAAAAGTAAGTAATGCATTATTTATTTCAATTTAAACTGGGATTGTCCATCAAGAATCACGCACTTTTTTTCAACATGTTTGACACTTTCCATCCCCACCCCCCTTCCTTGTCTCAAAGTCATGTTTAACCCCACTTTTCTATATGCTATTTTTCATTAACGTATTCTCGTGAAAAAATGTTATGTCACACTTTTTGTAACCTCCTTCCTCCCCCTTGGTCAAACTCACAATTTTATGAACCCCCTTCCCTTTCAAAGTGTGATATCATTTGAGGCAGTGAGAAGCAAAGGGATGTAAGTAGCAAAATTAAAAATTTGGAGATAACCAATACAAATGGGAGGTGAACCTCTTCTCTGAAATATTTAGTCTGCTTTTATCTCCACCTGTCTGGTATTATTTTAAGTATTTAGTACCATATGTAGTCTATTCCAGTCAAGAAAAAAATACTGCCAAAGATTAAAGCATATGATAATACAGGCAATTTTCAAAAATTGATACTCATATTGTAACTTTTTGTCGTAAGTCAAAAATTATTTTTGTTACTATATAATGATAAAGTTCTTGTTATTAACATTTTAAATATTAATTGAGGCCTCCTAATATTCAATACAGCATTAATTTAGTTAATATTTGATTGTATTTTAAATAAATTGTACAATTACAGTAGCGACAGATCAGGGAGAGCAGAGAAAAGTCAGGGAACTTTATTAATCAGGGAAAAGTCGGGGAATTTCGAAAAAATAACAAAAAATCAGGGAAAATTGATTTTTTGAAGAAAAAAAATTTTTTTTGCTTTACAAAATTAAGTACTCTTAATTCCCTACACATTGTCTGCCAATTATCTGTTCAAAAAAAAGTAAAATTAATGAGGTGCGATTATACACTGCCGCATATTTGTGCATCTTTTTTCTCAACTTTAAAGTATTGAATCTTACTTATTATCCACAGGATGAACTTCCTAAGATTGCTTTTGTGTCTGTTAAGTTGTTTATTTTACCTAGGTTGAAATTTCCTTGAATGCTTTCAATGCTACGTAAAATAAACAACCATACGGGCAAAGCGGAAGCTTTCAATTATGCCTTAGCTCCTTTGCCTTTATTCCATTGTCTCGAAGTAAATAGCGTACTGTAATCATGATTTCAAGAAATCTTTGGTTTTTGAATTAATACTATAAAAGCTTAAAAGTTATTACTTCTTTGCGTTTTTAATTTAATTGCTTTACCTGCTCCATGCAAGGCAAAATGGATGGGGCAAAGTAAAATAGTTTGTTTCATTTACTCACTCAATAATTTAATATAAATCACTGATGTTTTTATTTATTAATTAGTTCATTTACATTCCTTTATTTATAAATTCCCCTTTTTATTCATTTATTGACTTATTTTGGCATTCATTCAGTCTTTTAGCAGCTCATTTATTTTCCTTATATATTAATTGATTTATTCATTTAATCATTTGTTTATTATTTCATTATCTTTTCATTTAACCTTTTTTTTACTGATTCTTTTAATCCAAAATATGTTTTATAATCGAATAGAAAATATTTAATGAGAAAAATATATCATTTTTACTTTGCTACATGGAAAAAAAAGGTGAAAATGTTCCACTTTTTTTTTTTTTTTTTTTTTTTTTGAAGACTTAAATTTACTGCCAAAAATAAAATATATTGTTTCAATGCAATTTTTAGTATAAAATACAATGTTCCTTCTTTATGTACTGATTTTTCAAAACAAATTTCCTATTTGTTCCTTTTAAAAAAAGTTTGTCATCTTAACCTTTTCATTTTGCCCTACATTCCCCTATTTGTAGCCCTGATAGTTGCTGCTGTACAGCATGATTTAGAAAAAGTTTTCAATGAAAGCCTACCTAGGACCTTCTCTTTTAACGCACTTTACTCATAACTTGAAAATGTCTACTTACAAATGTCTACTGCCTCATTTGTGGACGGTTTATATTTTATTCAAACTATTTCAATTAACATTCTACATACTCCTGTGATTTGCATACCACACAAACCGACCCTGTAGTGGAATCTGAATAAATGAGCCAATAAATCTGGAAACTAAGGTGGTCATATAAACATTTTATTATTTTCTCAATCAATTCAGGCATAATTCATGTTATTTTATATTTGTTTCTAGGCTTTTTGTTCCAAACACAGTAGAAGAAAGCATTTAATGTTTTCTGACTCGGAAGGCGAAAATGAGCCCAAAAAGAAGACTGAAAAAGAAGGTCGAGAATTATTAAGCAGTGAACAGCGAGCTAATCTGAGACAACAAAAGTAATTTCTTTAACATGGTTATATTTTTGAAAGAAATTTATGTGCTTTGTGTGGTGGTTATTTAATGATTTATTAAAAGACTTCATTTAACTATTGGATGGAACATCTGTACGCGAGGTGGTTATACTTTAAGCTTAGTAGTTATAGGTAGCCCTGTGTGCGAAAATTTAGTCAGTTTGAAAACTTCAAGTATAATGTCGCAGCATAAATAAAAACGTTTAGTTGTTGTTTTTTTTTTATTTGTTTTGAAATCACCCAATCAAAACTACCTAAAAATCAGGGAACTAGTTTGCTATGAAAAGTTACTTATCTCCTAGGTGAATGTTCTTGAAATCAGGAAAGAAAAAAATCATTCTGTCTTTAAGCAGACATGTGAATTTTCCGTATTTTGACGGAATTCCGTATATTTCGGTAATTTTGAAAAGCAAAATCTTCATTTCGGTGAAAATCTATTTTTATTTTTTCCCGTTAAAAAAAAAAAATCCTTGCTCAAGTGCAGCTACTTAACCAACGGGTGCAGCGTTTTCCTACTCTGTGATTCGTAGTATTCAATCTGTAAAGTGATGCTTACTGCTCATCATTCTGCACGTCAACTCCTTCTCTACTTAACAAACGGGCAATTCGAGTGTTAGAGCACGCTGCATAATCCAGAGCTGTGATTTGTCAAATGCAATCTATGGAGTTAAGTGGTGAAATGGATCCTTTCGGAGAAAAAGGTAAACAAAGGAATTATCGTCGTGTTGTACGATTTCAGTTGTTCATTGACCACGCTCTTGCAGCAGTTTTGAATTTTATTGCTGGTATTATATAATTGTTATATCAGTTAGTTTATTTGATTTACAAAAGTATGTCATGACGCCTTGATATTTCAGTATTTTTTTTTCAGTGTGTCACATGTGTCTGCCTTAAGACTATGGTGGTTTTGGCATGTATCAAATTGTTTATTCCAAATTAATGGAATTTTGAGTAAAAATAGTGTGTCATTGGCTAATCAATGTATGATTTGAGAATGAAAAATAGAATTTTATCAGAGTGAAGTGAATATTATTATAATAATGTTCCTGTCGCTCTAACAAAATTGGTCACTACAACAAGAATTCATTATAAAGTAAATGTAAAAGATATTGCATGTTATTTAGCCATATTTAAAACTGCTGGATTAACTTTTACAAGTTATGCTTCATTTTAAAAGTGAATTGAAATGCTAACAAAATAATAAATCACTGCAGTTCTTTTTAAATTGTACATTACATTATGTACATAAATTATGTACAACTTTAAGACAATGTCTGTAACCGCAGAATACATTGAAAAAACTGACAGAAATTGTTTTTTTTTTTAAACTAGAGACCTTTTGGTGTGCTTCTGCTGAGACCCTGCTTTTGATAATATTGTTTTTTTATTTTTCTACTAAGTATTTAATATTTGTTTTGTGGTTTTTTTAATGATTGGAAATTTATTATTTATTTTTTACTAAATTGTTATTTTACAAGTCTTATCTTTCTTTTGTATGTTATACATACACACACACACCGATTTTCATTTTGTTTGAGATCAATTGAAAGTGAAAGACTAATAAAAATTATAGTACTTCGTTGACTACCTAGGCATTAATTACATTTTTTTTTTTTTTTTTTGATAAAAATCTCCTTTTTGATAAAAAGATAATTTGATTATACTTCTTGTCTCTGAGTATAAGACATTTGAAAGTTCAGTTAAAAGTGTCTACAAAAAAAGGTTAATTGGAAAAACCCTTTCTTACAGTATTTTTTTTTTTTTTTCATGTAAGGGCTAGTATCGCCCTTATTTTTCAATTTAAGATGTGTTTCTCCTGTTTTTCAATAAATAAAAATTTTTTACGTCAGTCTCAAAGACGGCAGGTATGCAATTGCATAAGCGTGCTTTATTAAAATTTGATTGGGTCTTGAGTGTCTTTTTTTTTTTTTTTTTTTTGTTTGTTTGAAGTGTCACATTTTTACGAAAAAAGAAATAGTAACCATCATTTTAATTCCAATATATTTATCTAGCTATTCTGCTTGATTTTTTGATAAGAGTAGATGAAAAATTAATTCTTTTAGTAAATGAGTGTAAGTAATAGACTTGGTATAATTCCTGAATTAATTCATCACTGTAACTAAATTGAGTTTTCTGATTATTTTTAAGCATCAAAAAACTAGTAACTGAAAGAATCCTGTTTCTTACAGAATTCAAGAAAAAGAAGCTCAATTTTACAATTATGTAAATCTTGGTGATGTTGCCGAATTATTCCAATTTGATCGAACGGAAATTGAAATAATATTCAATTACTGGAAGTTAAAACGGAAGGTAAGTTTGTTATATTTCAAGAATTTTCATTTTGCTTTTCCCTTAAAAAAAAAAAAAAAAAAATTACCGCAACATTGAAAATTTTTGATCCTTTAACTTTGATTTTGAAGCTTAAAATGACCTTTGAAATCATGGGCAGATCCAGGGAGGGGCCATGGCCCCCTCCGAGAAATTTTCAAGAATAGTTAAAATCCCCTTATTTGAGCAAAAATGCAAAAAATTTCTCTTATAATACATACAAAGTCTAACAATAAGGAAAACAATGAGAGGGGGCCCATGGCCACCCTGAGAAAGTTTCAAAAATAGTTTAAAACCTTTTTTCGAGCTAAATTTAAAAAAAAAAATTATTATTCCTCGAAGTCTAACAAGAATATAAAAACAACGCTGGGGAGCCATAAAACCACACTGAGGAAGTTTCAAGTATGGTTTTTTCAACCCTCTTTCCTAGCTTGAATGGAAAAAAAAAACTTCATTGTAATTCATGTGAAGTCTAACAAGAATAGAAGCAATGCCAGAGGGAAGGCACGGCCACCCCACGAAAATTTCAAAAATATCAAATGTATACCAATTATTTGGGTTCATTTGCATAATGGGCTTGTATTGTTATTCTCTCATGGGGGGAAGAAAGGGATATGTGTTAGTAAGTGTCCGATAAAAAGTTACACATTTAATGATTGCACATCAAGTTAAAGTTAGAAGTTTTAACTTGGCTTTATGCAGAGCTCTGTAATTATTCTTCATTCCCTTTTTAATATGGGACCCTCCAAACCACTCCTCTTTCTCTTATATTTACCAAAAATATAATATTACCAAATATAGTCTATAAACCATGTTTTAAAAAAACACTTGTAAAAGTTTCCAGGCGAGGATCAATCGCCTCTCATTTTCTCCAACATCGTTTAAGATCGGCCTAAAATTTGTTTCCAGCGCTTGAGTTTCTAAATGTTTCTGGGGGCGAACTCCTCCCTCCCTAACATCATTGAAAGTCTTACGTTTCTGGATAATTACGAATTATTTACGTTGAATAATTACGTTTCTGGAGCTTCAATTTAAAAAAATAGCTGGTCCTCTAAAATTTACTCATGAATCATGGATTGCCTACATTTGCAATATAAAGAGTTCCAATTTTGAAAGAAATTTGGGAGTGGACCTCGAATTTCTTCAACCCCTAACCTTTCCAAAGATAGTCTAGAATGCATTTTTAAGTCTTTAAATTAGTAAATTTTTCTGGGATGGGCCTTTTATTCCCTCTTCCCTTAACATCACCAAAAATAGTCCATAACAGCCTTTTTAGAACTACAATTTCGGGGGGAGCGCTGCAAACCTCTTCTCCCCTACCATTGCCAAAGATAATTAGAATGCATCTTTAAGACTGCAAATTAGAAAAATTTCTTGGTGTGGGCCCTCGAATTTCTCCTCTACGTATCATCACGAAAAGATCGTATTAAACTGCATTTTTGACTCTGCAATGGCAAAAAAAAAAATTCGCCGGAGAAACCCTGAACCTCCCTCTTAGCATTATTAGAGATAATGTTTGCATTTTTAAGGTTTCAATTTTGAAAAATGATGGGGGGGGGGTCGCACCCGAGCCCTTAATATTACGAAAGACAGTTAAAATGCATTTCTAAATTACAAACCAGAAAAAATTCCTTAGATGGGCCCTCAAATCTCTCCTCCCTCTAACATCATCAAAGATCGTTTAAAACTGCATTTTTAGAGCTATTATTTCAAAATATAGACGGGGAAGTTCCACCGAACCTCTTCTCCCCTAACATTACCAAAGATCGTCTAAAATGCCTTTAGACTACAAATTCGAAAATCTCCCGGGGGAGTAACCCCCAGGCCCCTTTTACTTCAGAGTTAATATTATATTTGTGGTTGGTTCATATCGACTTCCTCTTAAATCAGAAGTCCTATACAGTCCCCTCGGAACACAGTACTGATTACAAGAATACTACTTTGAAGGGACAATATATGCACATCTTTGTTAAGAAAAGAGGAAAAATATTAGAAAAGGTTACAACCTTTATGTTAAACTTGCGTCGCCTAGTGAAAATTCCTTAAAAAATGTTCTAGTTAAAGGTAGGCTATATAATGTATGATATTTGTAAAATTCAAAAATTTTCCAAAACATCGTATTTTTCCAAATGGCCTCCTTTGAGAATTTTGTCTCAATCCGCCGCTGTTTGAAATATCTTTGAATATGTGCTTTAAATGTTCAGTTTTCTAATTTTCTCAATGTTAGAACCTGTACATTAGCACTCAATTGGTGTCTTAAACCTTTTTTAAAGACTTTCAAGAATTCTTGATTCTTTTTTCTTTTCTTTTCTTTTTTTTTTTTTTTCTTCTGACCATACACTGATTTCAGGCTTGCAAAGGAATAATCCATCTTCTTCAGTTCACTTTCTGATTTTTTGAATTTAATCTCTTTTTTAAAAGTCTGTTCCTCATGGTAAAGATAGTTTTTGAATTTTAAGTGGAGTAACTAAGTGGAAAAGTGTTCAAATCAAGTGGGATGACATGTTTTGCTTACAGCTGTGTATATTTGCATTGTGATTTAATTTCTTTTTTGATAACTTATTCAGGCCAATTGGAATCGAGCACTCTTGCCACCGAAAATCGATACAGAAAATGAATGTTCTGAAGAAAATGCTCCATTTGCTTTCCTGAAAAAACTTGTACATCATCGACAAGACCTGGAGAGAGTAAGTTTGGTCACAAAGAATACCTAAGTGGAATTTTTTCTAACTAACTTTCTTCATTTATGTGTCTTTTTGACTATTTTTGAAGTTAATTTTCTCTTTAGTTAACCTTTTTTCTTGCATTAATTTCATTTTTAGCTATATATCCATGGTGTTCCAAAATCCTATCGAAATAATCTGCAAGAATATCTCGATAGGATTCTGAATCAGTCATTGTTTTCAATTATTGCGCATTAACATCAAAAATTCCTCAAACCAGAACAGAACCATCATCAAATTGAGTCTTTGAAAAACACAATGAGTCAAAGATCATACTAGTACTCAGTTTGTCAATTTCTGGAAATGTTTTTTTTTTTTCATAAAATAAAAAAGAGCCATTTTATTCCCCAAAACAACATTGTTTCTCTGTACACTGCCATGTATTACAGTAGAGTCTCGAAAATACGAGTCTCAAAAGTCCAAACTCCCTTTTAATTCGAGGTGCTTTGTTGGTATTTTTAAAGGTATGCTTTTTATGAAGAAAAATATGTTGCATTGAAATCTGAAAATCAAAATGGATTTTCTAGGTAGAATTGAACTACATAGAATTAAGTAATGAAAAAGTATTGAATGGTTGATGTCAATAACACCAAGTGGCATGAAATATTTATTGACTATTAGGCATGGATTAAGGGATACCGTATACATTAAAAAAAGTTAAAAAAAAAACAACTGTTGAGAAAATAATAGTTTTTTCTGGCTCAATTTTTTTTTCCTTATTTTATCTATTTTAGTGACTAAAAGTAGTACTTTTGATTGAAAGAAACAACCCCATTGAGAAATTGGTGTGGTCGACAAATTGCTGGCTTGAATAATCTTATTTTTAATATCATGTTGCTAACCCTATGCAAATAAATATTTCCCTACTCTTTGTTTAAGTATGCAAAGGAAAAACATTTTTCGCACTGGCATTAAAAACAGAAAAAATTGACACAATGGATAAAAATTACCAATTCTTCAATTTTTGAAATCTTCCCGTATGAAATAAAGCATCAAAACTCAATTTATATGTAAAACTTCTGTGTGAACAATGTTAGTTATAAAACGTCTACTATTATTGAGTAAGTTGCTTCTTCGTAATTAGAAATCTAAATTTCCAAGTATCAAATGAACGAACTCTACTCGTGGCAACATATAACTGTCCATTAAAAAACACTGGACGTCGCAATAATAGTGTAATTTTTTTAAAAATCGTGTTTGTGATTTGTTTACGGTTAAGGGGAAAACTGACAAATGCACTTTTCAAAATTTTTGATCTCCCTCCCCTTTGTCGCAAAGTTTCACACTTTTCACCATAACCCCTCTTCCCTTTGCCACATATCACACTGTTTTTCATAAATGTTCTTATCAAAATAAAGCTTGATGTCCCATTCTCCCCATTGTATGTTCCTCTTGTCATTTATTTCCACCGCCTTGTCATGAACGGTTACAATTTAATGAACCCCACCTTAAAGAGGGACTTCATTTGTAGTCAGTTCCTTGCAAATAGACATTTCTGTACTCGTTTTTTCGAATGCAAAAGAAAAATATTTCTCGTCCTGGCATTGGTGCCAAAATGGATAAAGTTTGCCAATTTCACAATTATGGAAGTCGCTCTGAATGAAATGATGCCGCAAAACTCCCTTAATACATAAAACTTCTGTACAAACAATATTTTTTGTAAAAGTAGGCATGATCTTGCCGTTAAATATAAAATTTCCAACAGTCAAATGAACGCACTCTACTCACAGCAACATGTAATTAATTGTCCATGCGAAAGCACTGCACGTCGTAATAGTACGCCAATTTTATCAAAAGTTTCATCTTGAGATTTATTTGTGGTGAGAGCAAATGCAGGTATTATTGGGAGCTGGAACTGAAAGTCGTCCCTCACTCCGTAAAATAATTTATTTAAATATTAAAAACGCAAAAACATAATCAAAATGAAAATGTTTTAAATGCCCGTAGTTACCCCAAAAGCCTCAACAATAAAAACAAATGCAAGTATTTCATTATGCTCAAGCAAGAATTCGCAACACCACAATATTATCCAGCAATTTCTTCATGCTAACTATGTCGCGTGAAAGAGCAAATAAAAATTTATTTTCACTAATTTTTAAGTGCTTCTAGCGCTGTTTCTAGCCAACATAGCAGGTTTCGATTTTCACTCGGTAAAACCAGGTAAAACGTGTTTTAAAGCATTTTTCATGAGCTTTCCAACCATATCAAGCTCAAAGCATTAAAATGCATTTTTAATCATTAAATGAAGTGCATGTTTTTTAAAGTGATCTTTGTTTTTGTTAGTTCATATTTCAGAAATTCTTCAAATTTTTATATGAATAAATGTCGTGCTTTCGTTTCTAACTGAATACTATTTTGTTCTTTATACTTATTGCTATTTTACTTTTATGGATAAGGAAGAAGCTCGATTTTAAATCACGTCAAAGCATTGTGTTTTGAATTCTTTCCGCTAAAACAGAAAATGAATGAAAGTAGCAATTGTTTCCTACAATTATTACTGACCTAGGCAACGGCAGGTATTTTTGCTAATTCAAACATAAATTGATGTTGAATTTGAGTGATAATTTTTTTAGGGCACAATATTTCCCTTTCTTCACATAAGGATGTAAAACGTGCATGTCCCTATGAAGTCCAAAGAAATTTTTGGGTATTCCAAGTTTTCAGTAATGCGAGGTGGGAAAAGTCCTAATTAGCTCGGATTTTCGAGAAACTACTGTACTTTCCAACTTTAAAAATAAAAGAAAAAAAGGGTTCCTACTGCCTCACATTTTAGATTTTTTTCTCCTTTTCCACATACAGTAGTTTATTTTTTTATCATGTGTAAATGAAAAATTATCCATTGCAGAACCACATCATTCAAAAAATGAGACTTCCGACCAAAACACGAAGCTTTTTCTCCTGCAATATTCAGTGGTTAACTAATGTTATTTCAAAAATATCATAAATATTATATATATACTGGATAAACGATTAATATTGTTATTTATTTGTTTATTTATTTTTCCAGAATGCATTAAATGAATATCATAATATTAGACCCCCCCCCCCACACACACACACACACACTTGCTGTTGCTTCTGTTTCATGTACTCTGTATTGAAATGTGTAATATTTTTGTGTATCTTCAATAGTTTTTGGGACTTTCCCTTTAAAAATGCTTAGAACTTGCCTCCAGATTTTTAATAAATAATATTTTTTGGTACTGTTTTCAAAGATTTAAAATTTTCTTATTTGCACTTCTGTAAGCAGGTATTACAATAAATTATTTTCTCTTTGTTTTAACTATTTAAGAATATAATTAGAATTTAGATATCTCTTATTGTTGAATAAAGCTTTAGAGTTTTTAGTAATGGGTTAAAATTGAAAGACTTCTTAAATTGTTTGAAAAAAAAAGCCAAGAATCTTTATTCTTCTCTGACATCATTAATTTCTTATTTTAACTCTAAAAAAATTGTTTTCATTTTTGAAAAATCTAAGATATATTAATAATTTATTAAATCTTGCAAATCTTGCAAAAACACATTCAACAACTGTAACATTGAAAATATTTCCTCATGAAAAATATCTTATCTTTATTTTTCTGGGGGTTTATTTATTTCTTTGAGAATTTCCGAGAGGAAATTTTTTTTTTCACCTGTTTAATATTGTTACTGTGTATGGAGAAATGGTAGTGTGATGCATTGAATCTTTAATAACTAGTAACTGTTGACCATATATCAAATCTGAGATTTCAATTTTGTTTTTCTTTCTCGGGTTGTATTTAAAAATAATTTTAATGAAATTGATATTGGAACTTTTGTGCTCAACATATACTCAAATTGTAATTTTAAAAAATTTGCTTTCTTTAGGCTCGCAATCTATGCTACATGACAATGAGAAGAGAAAAAAGTACCAAACAGTGGGTTCAAATTAAAGAAAAGATATTTGAAAAGCAAGTTGGAGTTTTGACAAAATATGGAGTCAACTTATCAGAAGATGAAATTTCTGCCGTTCAAAATGCAAATGTTGGTGATTTAGCGTACGATAAAAAATATACTGGAATGAATGCTCCTTCACCGAACATGGTTAGTGTCCTCACTAACCTTGTGGGTGAAGACATCACAAAACCGCAATTCAACGGCAACAATGTGAAAATGTCCAGGAAAAATGACCGTACCAAATGCGAAAATCCCTATGCAAAGTTTTATTTGAATGGTCTTGCAAAGAGATCTCAGAGATTTTTTCAGGTTGACAAGCGTAAGAAAGTGTCGAATTTACAAAGCAATTCTTTTGTAGATGATAAAAGTAACCCTAATTTTAGCTTTCAGAGTGCTTCTGACCATTTTGTTAGTGATGATGGTCTTGAGTTACACAAAGATTTGGATGATTTGAATCGGTCTTTCATGTCTGAAAATGAAATTAAATACGAGTCGGAAAGTACGTGTGATGAAACCAATACAAGTAATCTGAATGCTTATTCTAGTATTAAAAATGAGTCCCTGGACAGTGATATTGAGAATAAGAGAAGTAGTATTGAGATTAAGGCGGAGTCTCAATGTGCGCCAGTTGTACAGTCGCCCAAAGCAAGCAATACATACCTTCCGTCTTTAAATATTTCAGAAGAAAACATATCTTTTGAGAAGAAATCTGAAAATTTCCCTGTGAAAATTGAGCCTGTCAACAGCAATACTGAGTGTAAATCTAATCAAGCCCCTGAAATACCGCAATGTGTGAAAACTATGCACAGAAAATCAAAATATAAACTAAATAACAACAAGATGAAAAATATTCAAAAAGATGACAAATCATCTGAGTTTGAAAAAGTGAAAAAAGAACCCATAGTGAAGGAAGAAGAAAGCACAGCAAAATGTACAAGTGAAAATGACTCTAGTTCCTTTAATGCGGCAGAAGTCGTCACATGTAAAAATGAAGAAAACAGTCTGGATACATCAGCCTTGACTATTAACGTTAAAGCTGAAAGCAACTTAAGTATTAATAATGACACTTCTGGCAGAAAAATAAAAGTTGAAGTTGATGCAAAGCTAAATTCACCAGTTTGTGTGTTGGTTGATTCCAATGTACCCTTGCTTGCACTGAAAACTGGAAAGTTGAAAATTGAATCCAAAACAATGGAAGGCTTTAAAAATTCTAACATTAAAAATGATCCAATAATCTCTAATTGTAACAACAGTTCCGTTGAAAATATAAACACAAAAAAGACTTCCATTAAAGATTGTAGTTTGAATAAAGATAAAATGGACCCTAAAGTGTGTCTTGTACCATACAAAGGCTCTGTCCGAACTCAGTCACCTTTACCTCTAAGTACTACAGAAAATGTTAGCAAATTGAGTCCAAAACATAATCAGTATCAACACTCATCGAAATCATCTAAACAGAAACCCAAGAACATCAACACATCTCACCCAGCTGCACCTCTATCTGTAAATAAGCAACATCCTTCATCTCCATCTACGAAGTGCCAGGATAAAAATCCATTTTCGAAAGCTGATCCCCCCGAGGAACAACAGAAAGGGAATTCCGATGGAAAGGAAAAGGTCCAAGAAGTGCAAGTGCCGAAGAAAGATACGCTGCGCGGGTATAAGATTCCCAAAAAACCCAGGACAGACAAACCAGAGGAAAACAGCTTGGATTTGAAGCGGGGCAACTCGCCGCTTTCCCCCCTGCCCGATATAACCTCGACTAGCCTGAGCAGCTATCATGCGAAGGGAAAATCGTCTTGGAGAAAACTTGAACCTCGGACAACCAAAGCTGTCCCCAGCAATTCTCGTACTAATCTCAACGGAGATGTCCACAATCAGGACGCAGAGAGAATAGTCATAAAGTTGAAAAAGGACACTTCGAATCCCGAGCTGCAGCATTGGAAGTCGGATTCCAACGCCTTCTTGCGGGGAGGCATGCCGTGTGGTTGGATTGGAGAGTTCCAGTCCATGCCTCCTCCCATGTTGCATCCTCCTTTCCCTCCTCGCCCAATAGGAGGAGGACCCTGGCCCAGGATGAGGCCGCGGGGCGGGTTCCCAAGGATACCAATGAACTATCACGGTAGCACATACACATGACAAATGTGGAACTCTTAGTTGAAAATTGTGATATTCACCTATGCATTTTTAGCAAAGCACAATTTGATCTTTAGAAATTAATCATACGGGAAAGTAATCAACCTGCGACATCAATTGTTATTCACTTTCCATAGTACCTCGATACTCATAGATGTTTCTTGCCATTGTTTCAGAGAATGTTAGGGTTTTGCTTTAAAAATATTGTACATAAGAATCTTAAAATGATTGTTCATTTGCTCAAGCAACATTTTTAAAGGCATTTTTAAAGGATTTTAAATGATTTTAATTGATGAAATCACTTCATCGTATTACTTAAGTGTTCATTTAAGCTCCATAATTTAGAAGTTTTTATGGTGGTACATTGTCTTTCACTCCTTTCACTGGCATAACTTTTTTAAAAAGTAATTTCTCAGTAAATTGTTTGATGCCTACACATGTATACCCTGTTCACAATACAGCTAAAGTAAGTAATTAGATCAAGTTGTTTCAGCTTGTTTTGTGCAATATAACTTTTGTCATAAATTTTCTGTAATTTTCTAACAGTTGAGACTTTTAGTTTTTGTGATTGATTGTCAATTATTGACAAAAGGCATATATATTTAACCGACTTATTATGAGCTTAATGATATTTCAAATTTTTAAGCAACTTCTTCTTACATAATTTTTTCTTTTGTTTTTAAGATCCTATTTTGTTAGGATTTATACATTATTTTAATTCCATAGCTTATGCTTATGTTGTTACATTTATGAAAAATTCTAATGAGTGCAGAGAAAGTTGCTTGCTATTGAGAATGACTTGGATAACTTGACACATTGTGAGTAAAAAGTTGTAAAACTTTGAATTCTAGATTTTATTTCAATTTTAGGGGAGTTTAGTTAGTATGCTTGCTTTTAGAGGTTTTATTTTGTAATTTGCCACTAAAATTTTCTCTCTGCTCATTATATTGAGTTTTTCACTAACTTAAGTAAGTACTGAACATAATTTTTTTTTCTTTCACAATCTCATTCAAGCAGACTAGACGAGTTTTATTCAATTTATTTATAAAGAAGATATTTATAAAAAATCATAAAATATCCAGAAATTCAACAAAATTAAGAAATATTCTTTCATGTCTGAAGAAAATGATCTACAATTTAAACGAGCATAGTAAGTTTTCCTTTTTCTTAAACCGACCATAAAGTAAAGAAACAAAAAAAGGCAATTGAAAATTCAAAATTCTCCTGCTACTCAGTACTGCGTATTAAACGCTAAAATGAAAGTAACGAAAAGTTGACATTTTTGAAAGAAAAAAGTGGCAAAAAATGGTTTCGAGTAGAACGAGAACTGCCATTAACATTTTGGCACAAAACCTATTGGTGCTTCTTTTATTTTTCTTAATTTTCCCCAAACTTGGTTTCCCTGTTGTCTCTAGGTGCCTCAATTTTGAACTGTTAAAAATGGTTAATTTCTTTTTTAAATGATAATAACATAGTGATTTTAAAATTGTTTTTATATTGTATACTAGTTTAAAGTGTATAAAATGAAATATATAACTGTTTCACACTATGCATTCAGATATGATTAGTAGTACATTAATTTTCTCTAGATTTTGATTCTAAGCTTTTTAAATAATAAGCTACCTGGTAAAGATTTAAAAGAAGAGTTTTACTCAGTTATTTGTTTTTCATCCAGTAAAACATTTCTGTAGTAGGCAATAAGGGACTGGTGTCAAACTCCTAGGTTTGATAGTTTGTCTTGAAAATTTGGCTAATGTGTTTTTAGACTTTTTTGTTGATGCAATAAGTAAAAGCTAGTTTAATGAAAATCTTTACTGTAAAAGTTGTTTTCATGATGAATATTAGTCATGTTTTAATGGGATCCTTTTTTAATGTCTTTTAATAGACTTTAATATTCTTAAATTGTCTGAGAAAACTTTCTCCGTTGTGAACTGAATATTTGTCCCAAAGCAAAACCATTTTCAAGCAGTTTTCTTATTTCATAAATTAAAACTACTTTAGAAATTATTTAACATTAAGTTGATCAATAGTGAGCCTTTTGTATCACTAAAATCATTTTGCGATAAAAGAAATGAAGACTTTTCATAGTTTCTTAAATAAATGATAACAAAGTTGATAAATGGATGAATTTTCTTGGAATTTAAACATCCTTGAGAAAGTTAGACCCCATTAAAAAATTAGTGATTTTCAACGTTTATTGAATTTTTGTGACCAACAGCAGGAAAAGTTACAAGCTCTCTTTAAAAAGTGTCAAATGTTCTATCCTTTTTTTGCCTTCTCTTTTCCATTGTATATACCAGGGCTCAAAAATTATATTTCCGATCTGTTGTGGAGTAGAAATTCAAACCAGCCATGTATTTTTTCCTTTTACATGCCTAGCCAAGATTTGATTCAAACTGAAGGATTTTGTCTTGGCCGTAAAAGAGTGCTTTAAAACTTCTACAGCTGGTTAAAGAATTCTTTGTTTTAGTTTGTAATTTATTTCAAGTATTTGAATAGTGATAACCAATAAGAATATTTGTTATTTGTAGAAAAAATGTATAAAGTTTTTTTTAATGAAGATTTTACCTTTGATTTATTTGAGACTAAATATCTTAGAATTCTTTGTTTTTGACTTACTGATATTTCAAATATTGATTGCACTGAATTATTGTTGGACATTTTCCCATATGGAACAAAAAATCAAATACACAATAATTTAAAATGTGTATGCAATGTAACACAAGGTTTTATTTTGATTGATTTTTGTTTCATGTCGCCTCAGACCATGTCGTCATCGGTACTAAAACTTAATTCATGCCTTTGATTTTCAAATACATCTTTTCAAAACCAAATTGAAAAAATGCATGCATCTAAGCTGACTTTACAGTAAAGGCAATTTTTGCTTTTTAGATCTGATTGTTATTAAGATCAGTTGCATACATGAAGAAAAAACTGTTGGCTTGTATATGATTTGTAAAAAGACCATTGTACAAATGTCATTATGTATATAATGTAAAGATCTTGTAAAGTTGCCATTTGTCTGAGAATTGAATTTTATTTTTATTTGGATGACAATTGTTTCATTCCATATTGTAAATATGCATATATGTATATCTAGAAATCAGGTTACCAACCACAATCATGAATTTTTATTGTTTGACTTATGTGAGAGTTAAGTTATTTGTTTTGGTACAGTTCTCTTTGAATTCATTTTTATGCAGAACTCATTGAGCCCAGTTTTTTCAAAGTGAAATCGTCTATATTTCTCATTATTATTATTAACGTATAAATTTGTCCCTGATTCGAGCAAAATAACTTCAAAAAAGTATGCTTAAGTGTTATTTATATACAATAAGCTAACTAATGCAGCCGAGCATTTAGATTTTTTTTTTTAACAATGGGCTAGCTATATTTGGGGCATGGGTGCAAGACCTTCCGTCTCAGGACGGATTTCCGTCTTGGACAAAACTTCTGAGGCGGATGTCGGGACAGAAAGAAATTCAATGACTATCCTTCAGTTCTTACTAAAAAAGAAAAATTTTTTTTAGTAAGAACTGAAGGATAGTTCCCCCAGCCACCTCTTTCTATAATATTTTTGAAGATCACCCAATTTTGTGATTTTGGGACTATTAGTTTGGAAAAATTGATGTAAGAGAGTCCCTGAACCCCTCCTTTCCCCGAACTTTACCAAAATGGTCTATCATTGCGTTTTTTGAACTCCAATTTAAAAAAAATTCTGGAGAAGAACCCCCAGACCTCCCATTATGTACTACAATATCATAACCCTTAAATATTATAATTTAAACTAGGTCCATGTTGTTAAAAAAGTCAAAAGCAGGAAAATTCAAAGTAAACAGATTCCAAAACTGCTATTGTCAAAATCTACAACATTTATGCTCATAAATTTTTCCTTAAGCACGCATGGGGGGGGGGGGGGGGCTCAAAATATTTTCCGTCTTGAATGCATCACCAAACTTGCACCCATGATTCGGGGGCTTGTTGTTGAAATTAATTCTTCCAATTTTGAAAGTGGGCTTTCCTTTTCTTTCTCTCTCTCTTTTTTTTTTTTTCTCTTTTCTGTTTCAAAATTTTGACTGAGTTTTAACAACTCTGAAGCTAGTGATGCTTATTTTTAGTGTTTTAAACTGCAACCGTTTATTATATTAATATAAGTAAGACAGATTTCTGTTCGTCAAAACAAGATTAATATTTAGAATCTAGTAAAATATTTTATGTATTAAATTATTTAACATGTTTTCCTTTAATTTTTGTTTAAATTTCTGAGAGGAGTATGTTTAAAATTTAACTGTTCATAAACTTACTTGAGAATTTTGATGCGTTAACAATATTGGTTTTTTGTGGCTCGAGTAATTATTAATCATAGAGCACATATGGAAATTTTAAAGTAGAAAATTGATTTTTAAATTGTTTAATTGCAAAGGATTCAGATTTAATATTTTTTTTCTTAAATTGGTCATGATTTTAAAACCTAATCAATATTTTAAATAAATGTTCATAAAAGTTAGATTGTGCAGGCACTGTTGTAATTTTAAAACAACTCGACGCATTTCATTTATTAAAATTTTTGGTATAATAAAACAAAGTTTCTTTAAAAGTACTTGTTTGTAATAGGCACATATATTTAAACAAAGTTTGGTTGGAAATTTTTTTGTACTTATACATTATAGTAGCCCCTAAGATTGAATGGCCAAGTAGCAAAAATGAATTGCCTGAATGGTGGTGAAGTCTCATCAAATGGAAAACATGAGTGTTATTATTTTTGCATTTGATGAGCGTAGCTAAATTATAGCTGACTTTTTGGCAGAATGAGGCCACCAAATGAGCTAATAGCCACTATAATGCAAAAAGTTAAATTTTTTGTTTCATCTATTTCTTGCATTTTTCTCAAACTTCATTGATATTTTCAGAGAAATTCTTTTTTTTTTTTTTTTTTTTTTTTTTTTCATTTATACAAACAGAGAGCATTTTAATTCAATAGGATTTTCACTTTTTTTTTTTTTTTTTTTATGGTACTTATGTTTCAACAGAAAGATTGGCTTCCTTTGTCAGTATTGGATTTTTTGGTGAAAAGTGATAAAAAATTGGAGTATTTGTAAACCACACTCGAGACTGATTAGTTTGACACCAATGATGGCAGGTTTAGTGAATTAATTTTTCCCTCTGAACATATAAGTATTTTTTTTTCCATGTACAAATATTTTTGTACACTCAAACCTGTTTTCATGCAGCGGAAAGAAACTTAGAATACTAAAAAAAACGACTCTATTATTCTGCTTAGCTAAGTCCTACAGAAAATTTTTGGAATTTTTAAAAATTGTTTTTTTTTTTCCTAACCATATATACCTTACCACGTTTTAAAAAGAAAATCAAATTAAACTGGTTTGGCTGTATGAAAGCAATTATGAATAGAAAAAATTCATCAGAATGTTGAAATGGTTTTGCATTTAACAAGTACAATCATTCAATTTTTACGAAGCTTACACATAGTATCCATTAGTTTGTTACATCATTTTCAAATGCTTTGAATCTTACAAAGTTTCAGTTTAGTGTAACATAAGTACTATACATTTAAAGCATGACATATTATTTTTTTTAATGTTTGAACATTTTAAGCAGAATTATACAATTCTGATTTGGGGCGGGGGACGGGGATTTATTTGACCCCCCCCCCTCCTCCCACGCTAAAAACGGATACATCTTGCTGAAATCATTCATTTATACCTGTGCTTGATTCTATAACCTTCAAAAAATGTGATTCATATCTTAAAAGGATATGGCTGCCTAAAAAGTTCATTGGTTTAAAATTTGACTGTAAAGTAATGAATATGCTTTCCTTTTCCTAAAATTTTTGCTTAAATTTGAAAATACTGTTTATTTTTCACTGAATATCCTATACTTTTTGGAAATAGCCTCTTTGTGAATACTTAATTTTATGTTTGAATCGGCATTTTAGTTTAACTGTAGTAAAAAAGATTCATAATGTTCAGGAAGTATTCTTTCATTCTCATTAGAGTTGCATGATAATTTGTTATTTTTTAGTATGGATATGATATTTTATGGTGACAACTGAAATATTTAATACTAGTCCTTTGGTTATGAAGATTTCACTTGAAAAAAATCATCAATTAACCATTTTGTGTCCATGTGCTGATTTCAACATTTTGGTCTGCCCTCATGCATTTATATTTTGAGATTTTACAAAGTTATGATTTAAATTCAGTAATTAATAAATTGATTCCTTAAAATTCATTCTTCAGATTCATCTGAATACACAATTATTTTTATACCAAATCAATTTATGTCAGGGTGTGATCAATTTGTAAGACAGAACAAAAAAGCAATAAATAACCTGGGAAGTTGAGGTAACTTTTTTTTTATTCAATTTATATTTTGTGGTAAGAGAAAAGTTCTACTCATTGCCAAAGGATTAAAAAAAAAAAAAAAAATCTTAAATAAAGTGAACGATTTCTAATAATTTTATTTCTTAATAAATTGTCATAATTCTATCATTCAGAGTTTTGAGTTGATAATATCTTCTGTTTTTGAACGCTTTTTTAAAGTGTAAAGTGAAGTATTCTACCCTTTTGCTTCACTTCAAAACTAAATTTGGGGCACAACTTTTTATCGTAAAAAGTTACGTCTTTAAAATTTTTACAACTTTCACCCCTGATTTATATTGTTCAATCTGAAAAAATCCATTTCATTATCTGCTATTTCAAATAGCCTTAAGGATCTCACTGCAAACGTTACAAAATTTTCATACATAATAATGATTAGAGAAATATTTTTGCAGCGTTGCATATCAAAGTATGCTGAAAGTAGAGGAACTCGCTCCGCTAATTTGGATTTTAGGTGCATTTTTTTCAATTTTAGTTTCATACCTTTAATACTTTCATGTAAAATCATTAGTTGATAATTTGAAGAACATAAAATTACCTTTAAAAAGGAATTTTACGTTTATTCTACATTTAGGAGGTGCATAGATATTTTATTTCAAAGTTCGTAAACTTTGAACCAGAGTTGGAGCTAAAAAGAAAATTGATTTGTTGAGCTCTCTCAAGAGTCCTAAGAATAAAACAAGACGAAAATGTTTTTCAAAAATTTACGACTTTTGAAATTAAATATCTCCACTGCTCCAATGGCTACAATAAAAATAAACATATTTTTAAAAGTGATTATATGCTCTTTAATTTTTCTGTTACTAATTTACTCTCAAGGGAACGAGATATAAAGCGAAAACTGAAAAAAACGCACCTAAAATCCAAGATGGCAGAAACAGATTCCTCTGATCATAAGTATGTATTAAGATTGTGTTTTGTTTTAAAAACAGATGAGGGCAAAAATTTGCTATTTGATTTTGTACTGAAATTCTAAAGTCTTCAAGGAGTACGTTCAACAGCTGTAATGCATTTTGATTTATTTGGATAATTTATTTTTTTAAATTTTCCAGTGAAGTATTATATCTTCTCCAGATGTATACGTTTTGACCTCCGTAAAACTTCATTCACTGTTTCATGCAGCCCATTAATTTTTACTATGCAAGATTGTGATGTCTTTGTTTTTATTATTCATTCATCTTGTTGGACTTCATTACTGCACTCACTGCCTTGAAAAGTAAATATCTTCATGGGCCATGTTGAAAGATTGTATATTAAAATCAATATATCTGTAAATTTGAACTGGTAACATTGAAACAAATTTGAATTTATATGAAAATAAAAAGCATTTTTATTATGTCTACATTCTCTTGAAACTTGTGTAGTGCCATTTTACACATTGAATGTATTCATTTTATTGAATTTAGCAAAACAAAACTGTCATGTGGTACTTTTTTTTTTTTTAACAAATTGTTTTAGGTGGCCGATGGCACCTTGTTTACCTTTTTAACGTCACAAACAAGAAAATATTGTTTATGTCGCAGCTATGTTTTCTCTTCATGCTTTATTTTATTTCATAACTTGTATTTTTTTAATCACTTAAGGAATTTATTTGGCAAATTTACTTTTCAGTGGAACTTTTTTAAGTGAAAAAGGTTTTTTTTATTTACTCAAGTAAGTACTTTGAAAGCAAATTGAACAACATTTTATGTGCACAAATTTCCAAATAATTACTTCCGTGTTTCATGTTACAAAGACCCCCTTTTTCAATTCAAAAGGGGTGAGCTCATCGATATGAAAAATTTATGACTGGTGAGGGAATCTGGAGATCTCCCCTTTACATTTTTCAAAATTAAAGTCACAGAAACACGGCTGTGTTAATCTTCTGTGATGTTAAGGAAGCAAAGATAGAAGATCTCTCTCAAAACTTATTTTTAAATTGAAGTCTGTTTTTGACTACCTTTATTGATAAGAGATCAAAAAACGTTCGGGGATTTCTTTTTTTTTTAAAAATAATACTTACTTTGAGTATTAACTGGAGGAACCCCAAAATTGGCGAGCAACAACTGTCCCTCAATGAAGAAATGAGTTTAAAAAATATCAAAACTGTTTGCAAATTAAGGGAATTTTTGCCCACTGCATTCGCATCTCCGTCTATATTCGGTACCTATGTCTGCTCATGACGTTGAAGTAGAGAGGGGGTTAGGGGTTTTCTTTTCCTTTTTGGAAATTTTCTAGTTGAAGTCTTAAGTAAGAAAATTTTATGAAAAATTTTTGGTGATTTTAGTGGAGCTGACTGCTAAAACTTTTGCGAAAACCAAGATAACAGTAGGGTCACTTCGCCAAATGCACTTTAATACCTGTTTCACTTGCTCTGATTTCTCTAAAAAGGACTTGGGCCTTGGGCGACCACAACACTGAAAATGTTGAGTGATTATGATCCTCTTTTGTGTTTTATCAAAACCATTTTAGTAATGTTAATACCATTAAGGGAGTTAATTACTTGTATGTTTGCGAATTGGAAAGTAGTTTAATTATGTCATGCTTAACTTATTAAAACTTTTTCTGTTATAATAAGTTGTTCTGTTATAATTAACTTATTAAAACTGTTTAAAGTCACCCTTTATTTGAGAAAAAATGGATGTGGTGAGTGAAACCCTTGGGGAGGGGATTAAATCGCTCCTGTACCTGCGTTACTTCTACCGGCCACTGGCAACTGTAGCTTTGCCCTTTTGCAGTAGTGAGCTATATTTTTAAAGGAATGGTTAGGGACAAGGCTCGATTAACCTATGAAGTTAGGGAACGCTCAATCTCATTTTGAGCATAGGCGGATTTAGAACTGAGTTCCTGGGGGGGCAGCATTATTTTTTTTTATTAGCATTATCAGTTGTATTGATTACAACTGGCTGGATTTAGACATAGCGTGCCTCTAAGCTATTTCAGGGTTTGGGTCTCTTTAGTAGTCTGGTCAACTTCTCTATCGGCGGCAAAAAAGGCCATTTTTTAAAGCGCCCCTCCCCCATGCATTATACATAAGAACTAAGGTGTAAAATGGAGTCCTTTTTAAGTAGGGTATAGAATATTTCCAATTTTAGGGGGTCCGTGGGTTTCTCCCCCGGAGGAATTTTTGTAAAATAAATATAAAATTCTGCATTTTGAAGCCTTAGAAGGAGTAATTGAAACTACTAAAATCTCGGAGACAAATAGCAAAACATTCTTTTGTAAATTACGATAATGCACAGTAAAAATTGTTTTTTGGGTTGACAAATCAATTACAACAGTTCTCAGAGAGAAAAAGCGAGAAAGAATAGAAGATTATGTTTTTGCATTGTTATTTGCTTACTTTGGCTGTCGGTTCAATTCAATCAGTTTTTGATCACGGCTCCAACCCACCGACAAATACAACAGTAAATTAAATACAAAATGATCAATAGTAAACAAATGCTTTAAAAGAAATGGTGTATAGATTTAGAAAATAGGCCCATTTGGATAGTTCATAATTTATACACTTGATAAGAAATAAAGTTGAAGCACACTTTGCTTAGGAATTTCAAAGACTCATCTAATCCGTTTCAAGGACTTGAGAACAGTTAAAATTATTTAAGGCACTTAAAGTGGCCTTTCCAGTCTCTGAAATTTAGTACTTGATTGTACTGTTTTACAGTATTGTCCTAACTTTGTAAGAAACAACTATTTTAAGCTTGGGGCTTCGGTAGCCAAGCGGTATTGCTCAGCAAATGCTTGCATGCAGAGAGACACAGGTTCGATTCCCCCCTACTGCCCTGGGTGTTCTTCTGATTTCCTTGTATTGTAATAAATCTGAATTGTGCTATCTGACAAATGTGTCTGAGCAAAAGTCGGACTTCCACCTAAAATGGGGCTCAGTCAAACGGAAGCCGCTCATATTAGTGGATTAACGCCTCTGTTATTCATTACCTTGGGTGCTCCAACGGCCATCAGGGACAACAACAACATTTTAAGTTTAAAAGAAAAAAAAAATTGATTTTTCATTACAACAACTTTTATATTTTCAATTACAAGTAGTGCAAAAAACGAAAAAAAAATAGAGGTAGTGAGTTTTTTTTTTTTTTTTCCTTCTGGGCTGAACAGATTAACAATATGCAGAAGAAGTAAGATAACGAAAGTAATACAAAATAATTTCCAAAATTACTGCATTCGGGATTAAATAAACGGCAATATATGAAACATGTGAGTCACAAAAATTTATCTGAAGTAATATGCTACAGAAACGTGAGAACCATGATTTTTATATTTTTGACGGAGGATGTGGCAAGGAGCTAAACTTGACACATTTCGGCATTTCTCCCCCCGCCCCCATTATTTGTTATAAATTTTTAAATTTATGGTTTGTATCCACACTTTTCCAAATTTTCAAGCACTTTAAAATGGAATTTATTTTTTCAAGTTCTTCTCTTCTTTTCTTTAAAGAACAAATCATTAAATTTTCCGGAGTTGGGAGCCTTCAACAAAGCGGTTGCCCTCAACCATAGCTTGTTTAGTTTATAGTTATAGGTAAATCCAGTTTTTTTAAATCTTTGTTTTAGTTTCCAATTTGTTGAAACAGTCGTTGATTATTTTAAGTACAGCGGCTGATTACTTATATTTTCTCTCATATATTTGCTCTAATGGTTTTCAATTCAAAGTAGTCCTTTTCAACACATTTCGACAACCCGGTAACAGCTTCACTCTTTGTAATAGAGTGTACGGTGCCCCCCCCCCCCCCCATCAGAAAAGGACAGTCGCTATTCTCTTCATTTTCACTTCTGAATTTTTCAAAAAAAGAAAAAAAATCATGATTTTTTTCTTTTCACATTTTTGAAGGTGTGTTGTTACCATTTATAAAGTTCTCCCAAGACTGGGGGGGGGGCATTGACCCCCCTCGCCCCCCCATAAATCCGTCCATGATTTTGAGACATTCTACCTTTTGTTTGGATTTTTTTTTCTGAAAACAAAACTCACAAATGCTAAAAGTAATTTTTCTGAAAAGGCCAGATCAGAAATTTTGTACTTTTGCTCGGTATCTTTTAAGAGTCGTTTTTTCCTCTCTATTGTAAAATTATCATATGACTTACATTCCTCTGGCTCTGAGGTACAGATTTGTTGATGTTAAAACTACATGAAAAAGCAAAAAAAATTTCAACATTAAAGTCTTCCAAACGCAATTGTAGCCTATAGTTACCGGCCTGCAGTTTCGTATTTTTGGTATTCAAGGCTGCGTACTCTCACTGATGTGCTAAGCCACCTGTTTGTTGGCACTCTCAGCTTCAATAAGATGACATAACTCGGTCATTGACTATTCCAGACCGATGAGTCCATATCAATTATAAGGACGAAACTGCAGTCTCTAAATGTGACAAACCGGGCTGTTGTGCTGTCGGTTTGCATGTAAGCATCTTTCTGACTTTAGGGGAAGTTCTTTAACGTCGCCGCCAATATTCTTCGGAATGTTTTTGAAATTAACTACCTAAAAATGCGACTTTAAGCTCAATTTGGTAATGACAAGACGAGAAAGAGGAGACGGGGGCTAGAAGTTCCCTCCGAATTCTTTTTGAAACTGAAATCAATTGAAGACTTAACAAGGAAGTTTTTGAAGGAGTTCATACATTAGAAAAAGGACGGTCTAAAAAGATTGGGTGCCGAGCATTTTGGTCGCTGGGAAGATTCGTAGTAATGTTACCGTCGACACCCAATATGCCGTCCCCCAATGTTCCTGGCGCCCAATATGCTCGTTGCCCAATCTTTCTATTTCGGAAAACGGTATGAAGTAGAGAGATAGGGCTGGGAGAATTGTTTTCGGCTCCTCCCCCCCCCCCCCACGAAATAGTTTAAAATTATGACGTTTTAAAAGCGTAATTTCAGTTTTACAGACATTAGGATTAGATGCTTTGCATAAGAGAGGACTGCGAACAAAGCACTTTGCCTCCGGACAAACCTGCAGTAAAGATTTACACGTTACAAAAAAAAGATCGATAACGCACCGTAGGGCATCAGTGGGAATCCAACGCACGACCTCCTTTAAGCGCTGGTTTCCTATGAGCGAACTGTAGTGTCAATGCTATTAACTTTAACTGTGACTGTATGAGAATGTAAACTGGATCGAGATCTAACTGTAACTGGGGAAAGGAAAAAAGTGCTTTTCACCGTTTGTTAAAAGATGTATGTAATTTTGTGTGCTTGTGCCAGTAAAGTATGTGTTGTTCGTAAGCGGTTTCGATGTTCGTTACTTAAGTAAACCCACGCACTACCTTCCAACTAAGATGAATAAGGAAGGATACAACACGAACTAGTCAATCTTCGGCGTCGCTTCTAGCCGAGGGGAAGACTTGATTCTTCTGCGCATGCGCGCCCGAGCTGAAATAGACGTCGTGAATGACCACGCCGGAACTACTTGACTTTGATTTCAGCGTCGCGGCGAGGAGCGACGCCGAGGATTGGCGATTTTGCTTCTCGGAAACCAAAGGGCTTTACTGCACTCATGCAAACGCTTTTTTCCGCCATTCAGCAGCTACGAACAGGGCCATCAAGAGCCAAGGCTACCCTTCTCAGTTTTGAGGCGTGGGTGTGGCTACTTAAGGAACGAGTCCCTAGTTTTCGACTAGGGCTCTCGTCGCACCTGTGCTTATTAAGCTTACGTTCGACGAGCTCAACTGGTAGCGACCGATTAGTTAATCACGTGACAGCTAATGATCACGTGCTCCAATCAACTACTTATTAGAGTGGCAACTGGTGAGGTAACCGGTTGATTATAGAACGCTGCGGTTAGCACCGGTTACTCAGCAGTCGACCGGTAGGAAAGCTATAGCAAGTCATTTAGAATTTATCCAAAGGGGGGGAGGGGTCGCAAAAAGTATATACTCAATGTAAATGACAGGCTTTGGGAGGGGGGAGGGGAGGGTACCTTTTTGTTTCCAAATTGTCAGTTATTATTTTATTCTTTAGACTGTTTTAAAATATACTACTGACATTGTCCCTATAAGATAAATAAATACCTTTGTGATGAATAGTAAAGTAAGAAATAACAACGTCAAAACGCACAAATTGCAGTAATCTTTAATTTGTACGCTTTTATTTCTTACTTTACTGTCACTCTGTTTTAGGACTAATGAAGAGGAGAGACTTATTGCTGTTAGCTCTCACTTTCATGAGTCGATCGTGCTTATAGAAGTGAAATGAAATTTAAAGAAAACAAACTTATAAACGCCCGAGTTGAACACCACGTGTTCGTTTGAAATTCCTATTAATTTAAAGTATATTTATTGTACTAGGTGCTGCTTTGTGTGAGTTTTGTTTGAAAAATCAGTGGTTAAGAGAAAAACCCATAAGGTAAATGTCTATTCCATGAATATGTGTACATTTTATACATTTCTCTTGCACATTAAACCGGTGTTTATTAATTGACATTTTTTCGTTTTATAAACATTTCAGTTTTTTCCTTAATGTGTGCTCGTTTAAATTCTCCGTAGTTCTTAACCTGAAGGTACCCCTGCGCAAATTAATTTGTTGGCCTCTTCAACAAACATTATTATGGAATATAATGATTCTGCAATTTATTACCGTAGGTACAAAATGAGTACTTGCTGAGCTCTAGTTTTGATAAACAAAAGATTACACCTAAGACTTCTCACAAACACAGCAGCAGCCGCTATTAAAATCAATATAAAAGAAAGCTCAACAAATTTTAATGAGCCATTTTGGATCACATTTTTCGGAGATCCTAGATCCTTTGGATATGGATCTAGGAAGCTAAAAATTTGCATTGGTAGTTTCAAAGACATTTCTACACCCCTATAAAGTTTCATCCAAAGCAGAGGGGACGATTTGAAAAATTAGATCACTTGACGTGGAATTACTCGACTGAAATCGATTTTCACGGAGAAAATATCTGAGCCCCCCTTAAAATTTTGTATATGGGCGCCCATGTGCTGAGAAAAATAGGGTCATTCCGTATCAAATCAACACACTTATTTTGGCTTTCAGATTTTGATGAAATTTAGTACAGCGTTTACAGGCATGTAGCTAGAACTTTGTTAAGGGGGGGGGGGGGGTCCAAGGTTGCACGAACTTCAAAAGAGGAGGCATGCTAAAGCAGAATTAGTAGCTGATAATTACACAAAACAAGATAAATCCAATTAAAACTGACTATTAAAATATGATAATTAACTAAAACTAATTTAATAATTGAAATTAATAGAGTCATTAGTTAAAATTAGTTAACAAAAATTTTATGTTAAGTGGTAAATTAATTATTGTCAGTTTGTAAATTAACATTAAACTGAAAGTTATCACATACAAAGTTTCCAAATATGGGTGAACCTCTGTCCTCCTGAAAATAAGTGATATATTTTCTATTAATAAAAAGGACACAATAAAAGAAAAACGGAAAACGAAAACTGCACTAGAAATTACTTGGAAAATGCATGCGATAATTTAATAAAATATTAAAGCTTTGTAATATATTTCATTTATACTTATGCCATTTTATTTGAAAACTAGAAAGCCACCCGTCAAATTGCTTCAACTCCTCTTCATTTGAACGAAGCAATTGCCTGTTTGGTGATATTTTGATAGTTGAAATTTTAACTCTAACACCAGTGGATTAACTCTAAACTCAAGTAGATAGCGTTCATTATTTTCGTTTCTTCATTCCTCTGAGATGACACAGTCTTACCAGTAAAACTGTTAAGTTACCAGATCGAGTTCAGCCTTGTCACAATAAAGCCTTTCCCTGCATGTTAAACATTACCAAAACATATTATCAAATTACATATCATGCCGTGGCGCGAATTCATTGTTGAAACACGCGGGTTACTCGATCATCGGCATTATTTATATAAGGATAAATAAATCTATATCTATGGAGTCGAATGTATAACTATATGAATGTTACATAACGTAACCCTGTCCGATTTGAACAACATTTCAGGCAAAACCTCACAACTCTCTTAACGAAAATATTAACAAGGTTTCATTTAAAAAGCTTGAATTAGTTTTCATTTATTTACATTTATAATATTCTTTTGATAATACAAAATAGAATGATATTTCCAATCTTATCCGTTTTCTAACTATCATTCATAATCATCAATTAAAAGCTTGAACAAACTATTAACTCTTTGAGGGACGGAGTCTTCCTTTGATGCAACCACTTTTTTAATATGTATTTTTTTTCTCTTTTTTCAGCCAACTGACAAAGTGATTTCAGTTAGCTGAAAAAAAAAAGAGAAGCAAGAAATAAATGGTCTTCTCAAGTGAAGTCGCTATTCCTCAGAGGGTGAAAGCTGTTCGAAAAAATTTTAGATACCGAAAAAGGCGTATTGCCGTTTTTATCATTATTTTTTTCTTTCTAATGGGGCTGTGTTAGAGGCTTTAGCCTTTTGTGGAACAAGTGCGAACCAACGATATGGCATATGCCACCATTAAGGCGCGGATGTGAATGTCACAGGAAAATTTGATGCCCAGTTTCCACCAGATGGAGACATCTGAGCTCTCTTCGATGCGAAACTGCAAAAGGAATTTAATTTTGTCAAGAGCATTCACTGTCAAAAGACCTAGAAGACCTTTTGCATGTCGATTAATGGAATGTATACCTAATGAATTAGAGACGTACCGAGTAGCACTTTGGCCGAGTAGCCGAGTACCGAGTACTCGGCCTTTCACTACTCGGCCGAGTACCGAGTTACCGAGTACTCGGCCTTTCACTACTCGGCTGAGTTACCAAGTACCAATTATGTTTTAAGAAGAACCACCCACACACATGTGATGAATTTTGAACCTATTGGAATAGTAGTATTAACCTCCTTGTCCATATAATAGTTTTTAAAACTTAAATTCCTCCTGAAATTTAATTACGCATTGTATAAATAATTTTGTTTGAGTCACAAATTTTACAAAAAAAATATTTTTAAAATTAAAAATAAATAAATAACAGGTATGATTAATCAAGTTGGAATTAAAAAAAATTACAGTAAAATCTCTCTAATGGGTTCACTAACAGGACAATTTTTTTTGTCAGCAATAGAGAGGTGTTCGCAGGACACAGGTTTTATAATGTTTTTTGCATTGGAACTAGGGAATTAAAAATTGTCCGCATAAGAGGGGTTTCACTGTATACCAATCAATTACAGTTCTAGTCCGCCAAACATAAATAATTTTTAAAAGCAGATAAAACAAATGTGCAGGAACACTGCAGACACGTGTTTCTGACCCCTCTCCGTTACAAGGAACGTCTTTTTCAATGCATAACATGTGAGCTAAAGAATGTAAAGACATTCGACAAAAAAATCCGACTCTTGTCGGATGCATTTAAATTCACGAGCTCCCATTTTGTGCATTGAAAAAGAAATTAATTGTAACGCCAAAACACGTGCCTGCAGTGTTCCTGCACTGTGCTTTTAACTTTGTTTTATTTCCATTTATTTTTTAAGCAAAGGTATTTTTATATTTTTTATGACTAATTTTTGTTTGTAGCAAAAATCTATTTTTAATATAAAAATTCCATATTTTCTATACTTACCTTTTTTGCATAATTTTTAATAAGTAAGTTTTATTAACTTTGGGGACATTAAAATAAAGATTTATTCCATTGAAGCATTACAAACTTCATTATTCTCAAAATTTTAATTTGACTTATGAATTTTAATTGTAAATGATTGCAGAATATAATGCTTGCTCTTTTTTTTTATAAATTTTAGTATCTGTCTTGGACAATATTCAATTTTTTGCAACTACTCGGTATTGGCCGAGTATCTGATCAGAATTTGGCCGAGTACCGAGTACTCGAAAATTGGCCGAGTAGGCCGAGTACCGAGTAGTTACCGAGTACTCGGTACGTCTCTATAATGAATTAAATTAATTATCTGTGTAATTTTAGTTTAACAACATGTTGTTAATTTTAACAACAATACATATCATATTTTACGACGCAGGTAATGATTTTTTTTCTTTAATACAATATTAACAAAACACTCTATTGCAAGAAATAGTAAATATCTTTAGCTTGAAGAAAATAAAAGTTTAAAAAAAAAGGCAATATAAACGAAAAACTCAAAAAAATTTACCTCGTATTCAGCTTTTTTGTTTCTTTGCTTGTAACGAAGTAAATAGCGGTAATTTTCACCTAATAATTTATAGTAAACTGCAGATGTCTGTTTTTTGTTACGTTTAATGCTACCTTCACAATTTACTAAAGATGGATGCATAGATGCTAATTAAATGACTCCTTAGTACAAAGCCAGTGAATAACAATCAGAAAATGTATTCCAATGATGCAAATACAAATATGTTTAATGGAACAACATCGAATAAGAGATTTTTTTGTCAATTAAAAACTGACTAACTGTTTTCTTTTGGGATCATAGAATCACAATTCAGTGAGATTTAAAAGTAATAATTTCTAATAGATTACTTATTACATGCGTTAATATGGCCTAGCTTGTAATTTCATAAACTGATTGATCATAGTAAAATATTCAATTAATTTTCAACTTCATTTTTCTATAAAATTTTGATACCAAGAAAAGCTTGTTACATCAACTTCAAGTTTTATTTATTCATTTATTTTATTCATTTTACCTTCAAACATGAATTATTTTTGGGCATTTAATATTTTCCATGATAATGCTTAAATATTGGGGGGGGGGGAATATCAGTAAAAAATCTACGTAATTTGTTACTCAGAAAGGAGAGAGATATTAAAAATAATCTAAAAGTTCAAATAATTTTTTTATCAAAATACAAAATGAATCTGAAATGAACCATGTAAAAAATATAAAGAGTTAAAATGAAAAAAAAAATCAATAATTATTTTTTCTCATCCTCAAACACACGAAATGTGTAGAATTTTTTTTTTTCGCCGCTGACTTAGAATCTAAAATTAGTTTTTAAATGGAAAAACACGTAAAATTGCTTGTATTATTAAGAAAACTTTAAAAGGGAGCACTGCGACTTACCTAGTTTGGGTAAACTTAATTTTCTTTTACATACAATTTTGTTCAAGGTATGTTTCCTATAAGTATGACGTAGATAAAAACTGCGTGTTACAACAGAAAAGAATTGGAATTCAATTACTGATTCACCAGGAACACACCTCACTCTGGCTATCTTTCGTACAACATGCGTCTACGAAATCCACGAAAATCCAAAAAGTAAGGAGAAAGAAATAAAGAAAACCACGCCAATGAGACTGTGGGATATGACGAAAGTGGCAATAAATGCTTGTTTTTACTTTGCCGATGGCAATTTGATGGACCAAAGGCGAGGGGCTGAATTTCAAGGTCACACGACCCAACTGGTTTGAAAGAAGAAAGGGACATTTCCCCGTTTCGGACAAAGCAAAAAGCAGACGAAAATTGGGAACCTGTAGTTGTTGCACAAGGTTCTCGTGTTCTGAATTGACTCAAGCACTGAGAAAATTGCCGATTAATGGGAATATTTAAGGGGAAAATGCTGCGTTTTATAAAAACATTGTCTTTCGAAAAAATTTTGTTGATGCGAAATGCAACAACTGAGAAAAAAAAACAGGTATCTTTCAGGAAGGGGGGGGGGGGGGGGGTCCGGACCTCATGGACCCACCCCTTGGCTACGTCCTTGGCGTTTATATACACGTGAAAAATTTAATTTTTTTAAAAAGACGAAACGGTTTTGAAAATACAGCGGTGTAAAAGTATCAAAACCTTAGAGCACATTTTGCGTGAAACAAGAGGAGGAAATCCAATTCCTTTCAATGCTGTGCTTTAAAATCTATCTTGTGACTTGGAGTCTTGGTTTCATGAATGAAAGTCTTCACTCCCTCCATTTTATCTCTTCTCAATGGTGAAAGCATGTGAATGACCCAATTTTCAAAATGGCCTAGAATATGTTCTAATTAAGATAGAGAGCTGAAACCAGTGCCATTTGACGGCCTTTTTAATGACCTTTCCAATGATATGCAACATGATTAGGTCTGAAAAGAATTTATTTTATTTAACTTTAAATTTTTTAAAATTTTTTTAGTCGATGCACATTTCTACTACAGCAAATGTATTTACACAGCATCAAATGTATCTGTGCATGAGTGCATCTATATTATCTAGCTATGCACATAGGTTTGAGTTGCATGTCAATTGTGTAATAATGATTCTAAAAGTGTTTGGCACTTTTTCATTATATGCTAGCCCGGTAAGTGTGAGGGGGGTGGGACAGAAAATATTTGCCCCATGTACCGACATTTCTTGGATTGACAATATGGCTTAAAACCAGGTTCTTTGGATGAAGCAGAAGAGGTTCAGTCCCTAAAACCTCTCCCCCCCCCTCTTTTCTGCACCCCTGCCATCATTCTGGGAGAGAATCAATAAACCAACGTTTTGTTTTTACACAAAACGGTTTTTTTTTTTGGCTGTACAAATCTTTTTTTTCTTCAGTTTTTGCTTTTTTATTTTGTTTGATAATCAACTAATTCTATTATACTATAATTTGTTATCTTTAACTCTTGTTATTTTTTCTGCATTTCTCTATTTGTTACATTGCTTCCATACATAATTTTTCCTGCCGATAAATTTACTGCTACTTTATTCAAAGTGGTCTCATTTTGAGACAATTTGTATTGCTTATAGGATTTCTTAGAAATTTATTACTTAACGCCCCCCCCCCCCTCCCGTAGAAATATATAATAAATTTCTGTTCCAGGTGTCATTTGTCTTATTTGTTTTGTTTGTTTCCAACTTTTGGTATTTATACTGTCTTCTGTTCCTCCAGGTTGCTTTCATTTTTGTGCATCAAAGCATTGGTTAATTGATTCATTTAATTTACGAGCACAAAGTTTTTAATGTGTTATCCTAGGAGAAGTTGACAGTGTTGCCAGATTGTCACAAATCCAGATTTCCCCACTTCCCTTCCAACTTTCCCTAAAAAGCGATGTTTTCAATCAAAATTCCCCAAATTCAAAAATCGTTTTTCCGCTAATATTATCATAAAATAAATCGACTTCCTATGATATTTTGTTCTTGAATTTTTTTTTAACTCCAAATAACCAAATTTTCTTCTAAATTTCCGCAACTTTTCCTTTTTTTTTGTCTTCATAAATACAAGCGCCTGCATCAAGAAAGGACTTTTACTCATATTGGATTGTATTGGATTTCCCTGGCCGACTGAGAGATAAGAAATAGCCCATCTCTGCTTACGCACATTTAAAGTATGAGCTTTGTATATATTTGTCTAAGAACATTCTTCATCAATCACCACACTCACTTATTTTTATCAGTTTCATGTATCAACTAGTTACTCACGCTGAACATTAATGCGAATTCCATAAAGTTGAGCAAAGCTAAACCGACACTGTTTGATTAAAACAATAACTACCAGATGTAAATACGCGAATTTAAATACGAAAAAAATTATTTTTTCCTGAGGATTTTTTCCCTCAGGTTTTCCCCAAAGAAAAAATTTTTTGCCAAAGAATTCCCCTCAAAACCCATTTCCCCAGAGAGCACAAGATTTCCCCAAAATGGGGAAATTTCCCTCAATCTGGCAACACTGGAAGTTGAGCAACAGTTGGAAAATCACTTGTTATTCGCCTGTTAATTTTTTCGACCTACTCGATTTTGATAGTCCTGGTATGAAGAAACAGGAAAATGAAGTGGGAGAAACAGGGCTGACTAACTGAAAGTGAGGCCCTAGGCCCACATCAATTTGGAGCCCCCCTGAAGACTATGCAGTGGCTGATTTACAGGTTTAGGGCCAGGGTTGGCAGGTTTCTGCCAAGGCGGTAAAAACCACTGGTAGAAACCGGTTAAAACCGGCATGACAAAAACCCCTTTCTGCCACATTTATGGCAGAAACTCAAAAAATGACATAAATGCAATTCCTGACATACAATAGAAAATGTATAAGAAAAATAATTAAATATTAATCCAAATACAATTTATTTACAACACTATCACCATTCAAAATCAAATTTTACATTGTTTTCACACTGCAGCAGCCTGTAAGAAAATACAAGTTTTGACGCTGTTTCTAAACCTAAACAATTTCTTAATTTGTTGTGCACAAAGGAGAAATTTGAGAAGATTCTTTCAATCCCATCAAAACATCGATGTTAGAAATTAAAACATCGATCTTTTTATCAATGTATAACATACATTTTTGAATATACTACACTAATTTAAGCAATACAAAAGAATACGTATCCGACGAATATATTGAAAATACTGAACCTCAAATCATGAATATAATTTAATAAGAATAATTTCGCAACAGCTTGGTATTATAGTTGGGCAAAAATTGATAATAAGACAAGCACCGGTTAATACAATCTAGTTATAGTAATAAGGAAATATTTTCAAACTGAATTAAACTAAAAGTAAATTTACATCAAAAAAGAATCTAAGAAAAAATGCATCATGCACTTACCGTCAGTTTAATGATGAGAAAAAGTTGTGCTAATTATTTTAAAAATACAAAATTAACTCTAACAATAATTTTTAAGAGTAAGAAATATGTGTTGTACTGTTAGTTAATAATTAAACACAAATTTAAGGTAATAGACGGACGACTTGTTGGAGGAAATTGATAAGTAAGCCCGAATATTGGTGTTGACAGTTTGGAGAAAAAGAAGTTTCCTTACTTTGTCCCCCCAGAAGGGCATTTCTCTTTTCGCAGACTATCCCACCAGTCTGAGAAACATCTCTTTCGATGGAACAGAAGTTTCCATCACTATCAAATGCGTATAGGATTTTCCTTTAGTTTAAGAACTGGAGCCTTGAAATAGACTGCAAGTTCTGGCACCAGACTACCAGTGTCAGGTTCTTCCAATAGCTTTGATCTCTTTTTTACTCCCTAGTTAATCTTTTACTATCTTGTAGTGATCTTCCCAAAAATCATCCTCTACGCAGAAAAATTGTTCTTATGAAACGGGTGCAAAAAATGATTTTTTTTTTGGCAACTCCATAAGTAAACTTAATTACCTAGCGAGAAGATTGGAGCAAAATTTTATGATAATTTTCAATTAAAATGCAAAAACATCAGCATCGAAAAAACATCGAAACCAAAACATTGATAGTCCAAAAACATTGAAAGTAAAACATCGATGTTTTAACAAAAAAATCGATGTTTCCAAAACATCGACATCCATGCTGTACCCCTAGTTTCAACCAATGAAACTCTTTACATTTATGAGTCAGTGAATCTAACCAATTATATTGTTTCTTACATACAGCAAAGTTGAAGACTGTGTTAGTACTTATATAATTGTAGGGTTGCCACTGGCGACTAAAAAGACGACTTTTGCGACTATTTTTTACCCTAGGCGACTGTGGCGACTTTTTTGGCAAAAAACAGGCCAAAAACGACTATTTAAAAAAAAACGGCGACCTTTTGCAATAAAAAGCGACTATTTTTTCATATTTTATGAAATTCATAGAAAGATTTTGAGCCAGTCAGTTGCATTCCAACACACTATGGAGATTGCATCATACAGTTTTCAGCCAATAGCGTTTCGCCGCGGCGAACGCGTCGATTTACTGAGGTCGAATTCAAATGCAAAAAAAAAGGGAACGGGGGGTAGAAAGATGATCTGATCAAGGATTGTAGTTCCAGGATTTTGATAACAGCCGACGTGAAATAAATACATTCAAGTAAGTGTTAAAAAATATTATTTACTTTACATTATAACAGGGATAGATCGCCGCTTTTTGTCTTGGTTTTTAAAGACTTTTTCTGGATTTTTCTCCGAAATTTTAAAATTTTCAAATCAATCAAATTTTGAAGTTAAAATATCATATTTTTTCTTTTTTAAGGATAAAATTACTTTAATATGCCTCCCACCATCATACCCGAAAAAAAAATCGTAAGTTCTGCGAAACCAAAACTAAAAACATGCTGCACATTGTTATTTTTCCCCCCTAAAGCTCAATTTTCGTTTTCTATAATAAAATTGCATTATTAGTAATGATCTCCAGTGCTTTGACTTAAGATATCCTAATTTGTACGGCAAAAAACCAAAGCCGTTCTCGTTTAACATTCTAGCGTCGAACACGTGCTTCGCCGAAAATTGCATGCCTTGTTCGAAATTGAAATCTTTTAGCATCCGGTTAGTGCTTGAACTATTTTAAAAGGTCTTAGCTATTTTAAATTATGCAATCTTAGGGCAATTTATTTTGGTTTTTATTTCAATAATTTCTTAATTTTTTTAAAACTTTGTTCTTAAGTTGTTATTAGTTACGTATTTTCGTAAAAATACGAAAATTAAAACTAGCAAACTTCCTTACTTTTAAATTTATGTCCAAAATAAATATTTTCAAAGCTACTTAAACTGAATTTTACTGTTTTTTGAAGTTCACATAGAAATGAAAATATAGAGAACAAACACTCAAGCGTCGAACACGTGCTTCGCCGAAAATGTCTTGCCGTGCTCGAAATTTTAATCTTTTAGCATCCAGTCAGTGTTTTAATATTTTTAAATGGTCTTAGATATTTTAACTTATGCTATCTTAAAGCAATTTATTTTGATTTTTATTTCAATAATTTCTTATTTTTTTAAAACTTTGTTCTTAAGTTGTTATTAGTTACGTATTTTTGTACAAAAACGAAATTTCAAACTAGCAAACTTGTTTATATTCAATTTTATTCCCAAAATATTTTCAAAGCTACTCTAATTTAATTTTCTTGTTTTTTAAAGTTCACATAGAAATGAACATAACTAAAAATTGAACTCTAGGTGAAATTCATATGAAAATGAAAATTTGACTCCTTTTAGCTGGAAACTGCTTCAAGTGATCACTAATAGCACTAAAATATAAAATGTAAAAAAATGAAATGAAAATTGATTTAACAATTAACAACAGTCATAAATTTACTTGAATGTTCATGTATTGGTTTGCAATAATTAACTTTAGCTTATTAGGTAATTTAAAATATGTTTTCACATGTAGAAGTCTGATAACATTACATCAGCATCTGCTAAAACAAAAAACCTGTCACTACAGGAACATAAACTGGGTCCTTGCCCTAAAAGTTAGGCTAAGAAGTAGAACTGGCCCTGCCATTATTTAAGAATTTTTTTTAAGATGTTTTGCTTGACGTTGTCATGGTGCCATGTTCACATGTGCCCCCCTTCCCTATACTAGTTTGTTGTTTACTTTGCTTATTTCAAAAGCCATTTTACCTATTACATTACTTTCCCTATATAGCTATTGCTTAATTATTACATTTAAATAGTAGTATGAAAAAACTGTCTCATTTTAGTTCACAGTTCTTAATTTCTAATAAGACTAGACTTTGAAGTACACAAATCAACGATCAGCATTGAAAAAAAAAAAAAAAATCAACATTTAAATATATTGACAATTTTAAATTTAAAATGCATGGGAAAATGTCAATACTGTCTCCCCAACTTAAATACTTTGAAGACTCATGAATATGTTCTACATTTTTTACTTATTAATAATGAAAAAGAGAAAAAAATACATCATTTATTATATGCTTTTACTAAGAATTTTAAATAATACTTTTTTTTTTCAAAAATTAAGAATTTTGAAGAAATATTTTTTTTAATAAAAATTCTTAATTTTTTACACTATAAACTTTAATGCGTCACTTAAGTTTTTATATTGCCTCAAGTAGGACTTTTAAAAATAAAGTAAGCCTCACAGACCCTAGGAGATGTGTTACTTTATTTAAAGTTTAATCTTCATTAAATTCTATTATTAGTAGTACCATTAAAAAATGAATGAACCAAGTTAATTTTGAAAAAAAAAAAATATTATGTTTGGGAAAATAAGTTTTTATTTTCTTGTAGTTACTATAGGTAGTCATCTTTTGATTGTGTGACACAATGTTTTTTTTTAATTTGTAAGTATTTAAAAAATATTGGAAATATGAACTTCATTACTATTCTGAGAGTTTCTTTTTTGAAGTAGTAATTCCAGTAAAAAATGTTGAATGATGTTAAAACACATGTTAGATCTGAGAAATTAAGTTTTGATTTTTTCTTTTTTTTTGCATTTACTATAAATAGCTATGTTTTAAGATTTTCTGTTGTGTGATTTTGTTACACTAAGTATTTTTTGAGTTAGTAAATAGTTTAAAGATATTGGAAAAAGCAACTAAATGGGTGAAAAAAGCAACTTAATTATTGTGCTGAGGAGACTATTTAGGCGACTTTTTTTTACAATTTAGGCTACTAAAGCAACTATTTTGAAGCAAAATTTGGATGGCAACCCTAAATTGGATTATTAGCTTTCCATAGAAATCAAAATGGGGGGGAGGAGCTCTTTGTTCTTTGAGAATAGCTTTATTCAGTTATATTAAGTGTAAAATGACAAGTTTCTGAATTTTAGAATTTAATGAAATAAAAAAAAATGTGTATTTATTTAAATATTTGATATATCACACTTTATATTAAATGCAAACAAAATAATTATAAACAAACTGAAAAATTTGTTACTTACAACATTACAAGGCTAAATTTTCTAACACATAGCAATTTCAACTACGATAAATTTTACTTTGCTTTAGAAATGTCAGTCTTGTTATTTAACATATTTTTACACTTAATTGCCTGTCATTAAGTAATTACTAGAGCTATTAAAACGTTTTCTAGTTTTTGCCAGTTTCTACCAGTTTCTGCCGGTTTTTACCGGTTATAACCAGTTTCTGCCACCGGCAGGGCAAAAACCAGTTTCTGCCGGCAAAAAGCCAACCCTGTTTAGGGCACATCGAAATGCTCTTTTGGGGCCTCTTTGTCTAACCACAGAACTATGTATAAATCATTTATCATGTGCATTTAACAATCCCCTTTGGGGCCCCTCATAATTGTGAGAAAGTAAATTCGTTACTGGCAGATGGTTAAAAATTCCCTTTTAAGGAAGTTTTTTCCCCAATTAAAAAGTCATATATTTTTTATTATTTTTAAAATAGATGTATTTTTCATATAGTTTCAATGCTATGCATAATTCCTTAAGAAGTTTGGGACCCCTTAGAAAGATGGGGCCCCAGGCCTAGGCGACCTGTGCTGTAATCAGGCCCTGGGGAGAAAGTTAACCATTTCTGAGTATCTCTGAAAAGTTGCAATATTAAGGTATCCTAGCTAGCTCAAATGGCAGAGCACTTTCTCTTAATGAGGATGGATCAGGGTTCAAATCCCTGGCTGGGTTTTGTATTGTATCTTTTCAGAGAAGTAGATGATCATTTATGCTGATATTATTATTGAAAGATTTAGAACTAGGAAAGTGTTTGCAGTGTTGCTTTTAGTTTTTTTTTCGCCCTTCTTAATCATAAGAGCAACTATAGAAGAAACAAAATCAGTAAATTTCTGTTGGTTTTTAAAAATGAAAAGTTAAACATATTCTGTTATTCAGTAAATTATCGCCCTATAGCCAGGGCTAAGGCAGAAATGCATGAAATAACCTCCAGCTCAGTTAGTCCTATGCCGTGCTGATGAGTGCTAAGAAGCACGAAATTGCAGTCCTCAGCTGGAATTGACTGAGCTGGCGGTGTATTTCATGTGTATTCTGTTAGGTTCAAACTCTATCATGACCAGTGAGCAGACTTAGATAAAATGAAAAGCTTTCTGCGAACACAAATCCTATATCCTAACTGGAAAATTTTCTGCAAATAATTCTTTGCCTAACTCACCCTTGAGTAAAAAATTAAATTTATATTCAAATATGAAAGACAAAAAAAATTGCTTTAAATCATTTTTTTTACAATAGCATATAGTTTGCTTATTTTTCACCAACTGAAGAAAACTGCCAAAACCATTATTTTTTTTTTGCACATGTGCTTTAAAAGGTTTTTCTAGAAAAGCTTTAACAGAAATAAACTCTGAGATTTTCTTAAAAATTCCCTTAAAAAAAAAATTTAATTAACGTTAGCAGTTTGAAAAAAAATTTCTGCGGAGCCAAAAATTTTCTGCGAATGCCATTCCCACGTTCATCTATATTATGCAAGACTGCCAGTGAGTGGTACAAGTAGCAAAACTACTATAGTCACTGCATTTTTTTGGTAGTTTGTAGTAGCATAATGAGCTACTTAAAATACTGGCCTAAACCACCGGAAGTGGCCCTCAGTTTTTTAGTTCAGTTTAACATTGTGGCATTGCTCATTGTACTCGGGTTAAAGAGATAAGTTATATTTTTTACTCTGTTTTATTTTTAATAGTTGAAAATGAGAGTTTGAGTTGAAAATGTTGAGTGTTTTTTTTTTCCAGTGCTTCTTATTTTTGCTTACATAACTTTCTATATATTTTTTGTATTTTTAGGAGCTGCAACAAATTGATTTACTATTTGTAGCTTTTTAATTTTGTTTTAAATGTAAAGTTTTACTTTTGCACAAAATCCATAAATCCGTCATTGAATTTTAATATACAATAAAAGCCCAATTATCGCCAAAGTGCAGGAAGCGTTGAATTCTGGATTCTTCCTATAGTTAAGCGCATGAAAATTTGTGCTAGGTTTTAAAATGAAGAATATATCTACAAATAAATTTTCATAGCGACCAATTTTCTGAGGCACCATTTTTTCCCCTATCTACTCAATGGTGAAAGGGTCATTCTCCAGAAAGTGCTAACTTTTAAGACAAAAAAATTGAAAAAATAAAATTCAATAAATATTTTAAATATTCAGGATTTCAATTTTATTTGCACAATACATTGTAAGTTTATCAACAATCAAGATTGTACAGCACAGGGTTCGTACGCTCCGGGAATTCCGGGAAAACCGGGAATTGTCAGGGAAAATGACACTGTCAAAAATGTCAGGGAAAAGTCAGGGAGTTTTCAAATTTTGTCCTCCAAAAATTTTTTTTCCATTTTTTTTCCCAAGGAATTAATTACCATGAGATCTAGTCTTCGTTTTTATTGTGATTTCACGAAAAAAATTGTAAATTTTTATCTAAACCGACGCTGGCATTTAAAAACTGCGATCGAGAAATGAACGTTTTTTGTTTGTTTTTTTTTTTTCACAACGAAAAATGCGCCAAAAGATCGAAGATTTTCTTACATGGAGTCAGTGAGGGGAACGCATTTCTTTCTACTGCCTAAAGTTTTAGATGGGTTGCCACAACATTCTATTCGGTTCAGGGTTCGTACGCTCCGGGAAAACTTGGAATTATCATGGAAAATGACATAGTCAAAAATGTCAGGGAATTTTCCAAATGTGTCCCCAAAATTTTTCTTTTCCCAATTTTTTCCCAGGGAATTTGGTTTTATGAGATCTAATCTTCATTTTTATCGATGTATTTAAAAAAAATTGTAACAATTTTAAAGCAATGAAAAAAGTGGCGACCCAAAAAATCTTCAGCAGCCGCCATTTTTGGCTCTCAGTAGTTCCCAAGGGAAAAAAAATCAGGTGAACAGCAATTATGTACAAACTCAAAAGGAGAGAAGACAATTTACTGCTTCGGAAGCGGCTACATCCAAACTCTTCCCCTTGCTGATAAGGATGACAGGTGAGCTGTCAGAGCAACTATTGTATGGAACTTCCTTTGTGCAGGGAAAGAAACTTAAAAAGCAGGTTCAGTACAAATCCGTATGTCCGCCATTACTGGTCACGAAAACAATTGTAAATCCCCGCGGAAAGCATTCGCCAAGGGAAAGATAACACGCCAAATTGTTGCACTCCTTTCGAAAGAGCGTCCGGTTCTCCGGAAAATTCTTGGAAGGTGTCTTATAAGTGTGAAGCTAGCCGTAAATAATAGGGTGCTTTCATGCGATCATTTTCTCAACTTTCAATAGTCTTTCTCGCTAAAATTATTTTCCGATACAGAACTTTAAGACGATTTCTTAGCGTACTTTCTATGTCATAATGCTCGCATACTAATTCCGGTTGGCAAAAACAATGAAAAATATTTATTACTATAAATAGACATGGTACGAAATTTCGGCTATTTCACCACAGCATTTTCCTGGCCGAAATCATGAGAAGTGATTCTGCCGCTTCAGCAGATATATTATGTTGAAATAAATAAAGATTTATGTTGTGAGTTTCATTTTACAATTGTAATTATATAAAATAGTGTCTTTTTAGTTTACGCAATTATGCCATACAATGAAATAAAGTAGATAAGTACATTTACTTAAATTGATTGTAAGTATTGAACACTTGGAACCAGAAATTGTCCAGAAATTAATTGCATATTCTTTTAACTTGAACGTTTTTGGAGAAAGATCAGTTTAACCTCTATATTCGAAGTAAATAAGTACGTAGCATTTGCTTATTTTAAAATAGATTATTTGGCTGTAAGGATAAGGGGAGGTAAGGATAATCTTTTAAAACATTTTTAAAAATCGGGGAAAATAGGTTTTTTTTTTTTGATCGGAAAATCATTTCAGCTTCGTGTGAAACGCAGTCGCCATCTTTGGTCATTCACAAGATAGATGTAGATACGATCCTAAAATGCCTAAGTTTCTAAAAACAAAGCAGAATTGGATGTTTTCTTTAATTGAAAACTGATGAAAATAACAAAAAATGGTCTACAAATTGTTTTTCTATTGTTATTTAAAATAATTTTCTTGAGAAATAAAAAATTTTGTTCTTAAAACTTAATCTTATCCTCACTGCCTCGGACGCAAATGTGATAAAAACTTTTCAATGAATTGTAGTTTCATGAAGATTAATTATTTTTTAATTGTCTTCATGCGACAAATTAAAAAAGTTATTTCTTATTTTTGGGCATAGCCGCCATATTTGGTCATTCCCAAGATGGAAGTACACAAGACTTTTTAAGTGCCTAAGTTCCCGAAAACGGCATTGGATGTTAATTGCAATGCAAACTATTGAAAACAACACAAATTGTGCCTTTTTTTTCCGGATAATTTGTAATTATTTTCTGGAAAAATGCAAAATTTAATCTTTATAACATTTTTTTGTTTTAATTGATTTAGACTCTTATGTGCTAAATACTGACTATTTTGCTTTTATTGTATCCTTTTAAGGATTATTAATTATTTATTACTACTTTTATACTACAAATCCAAAAATCTACATATTATTTTAAATTTTTCACTTTGTCGCCATATTTGATCGTTTGCACAATGGAAATAGACTTAAACTTCCAGAAACAGAATTGGATGTTTATATCAATGAGTAACATTGAAAATAACATTAAAATGTGCAAAAAGTTGTGAATTTTTGAAAATTAACTAATACTTTCTGGAAAAGAAAATTTGAAATTTTAATGTAAGCGTCCTTTAATATGTGAAAAAAAAAAAAGATTATTGGCATTGGCCTATGATCGGCGGATGTTGATTTTTGTTACTATGCATTACATGGTATGCCAATTGATGCAACAAGTTAACCATATTTATACTAAAATTTAGCTTTGCATTTTGCTCAATATGTTTTGTGTAACCTACTTATAAGAAAATAAAAAGTATTGTAAACCAAAAGCGGATGCTAAAAGGTTGCTGCAGGACTACAGCAAAACGCTATAATATTACGCGTGACATCAAAAAAACCCTAAAATAAGTTGAAAGTACTCTGTTTTCAACAAATAGTAAACAATTTTGAACAAAATGTTTAAAAAAAAACTTAAAATTTTGACAGAGAAAACAAAGGAAAAAAATCTAAGTTTTTTTTTTTTTTTTAAATCTAAGGGGAGAAGTTTCAGTTCTTCTGCATTGCTACTTTAAACAATTTTAATTATTTTGAAAATATTACTATTTAAACTTAAATTTTTAATGAAGCGAGTAACCTGGAATTTTCTAGAAAACAACCTGGAAAACCTGGAAAAGTCAGGGAACTTTTTTTAACCAAAAGTGTATGAACCCTGCAGCATTATTTTTTGCTAAAATTTAAAATTTTTAAAATTGCTGGACCACGGACATAACCTATGCCACGGACATGATGATTTGCGTCAAGCACATGATAAATCATAAGTTGTTAAAAAAAGAAATGTACTTATGAAAGAATTACACATTTTGGGATTATTATAAAGTAATATGTGAATTAAACCTGTCAAAATATATTTTTACATTTACTCATATTGTTCATTTTCATATTTTGCACTGAATGATGAATAATTACAGCTGAAAACAAGAAATATGTATAATGAAAATTGAATGCAGTAATTTATGATGTTTAAATTGTTATGACATACTAAGGCACCGGGACCAGATAAGATTTATCCAAAAATTTTAGTTGAATGTGCAGAGGAATTAGCAGATGTAATCGCAAACATTTTCAATGCTTCTTATAATTCGGGGACAGTGCCAGAGGACTGGAAGCTGGCTGACATTACACCGCTGTTCACGAAAGGATCTAAAGGGAGTGCGGGAAATTATAGACCTGTGAGTCTAACTTCGGTGGTTTGCAAAATTTTTGAAACATTGATGAAAATTAAGATAGTAAATTTTCTAGAGACTAATAATCTATTGACTAGTTTTCAGTAGGGTTTCAGGAAAGGTAAATCTTGTGCAACTAATTTATTATATTTCTATGACAAAGTTACCATGGCTTTGGACAATAAGAAGCCTGTAGATGTTGTTTACATTGATTTTCTAAAAGCTTTCGATAAGGTACCGCTTGTTGCTCTACTTAGCAAATTTGTTGATATAGGAATAGGAGGGAAAACTTTCATTTGGGTAAAAAACTGGCTGACCGGAAGAAAACAAAGAGTAGTTGTAAGGGGAAATTATTCTAATTGGAGTGAGGTCTTAAGCGGGGTTCCTCAAGGATCAGTGTTAGGGCCTGTTTTGTTCATTTTCTTTATGAATGAGATTCACAAAAATATTTCTGGGAATATGAATTGTTTTGTTGATGATGTCAAAGTTATGGGGACTGTAGAAAATGAAGAACAAGCAAATCAGCTGCAAGAAGAGGATCTAGATCATATTACGGAGTGGGCTCATAAATGGGGTATGGCTGTTAATGTTGGGAAATGTCAAGTAAGTGCTACATTTAGGGCATGGAAATGAGTGTACAAGTTATTATTTGCAAGGTTCAGTCATTAGTCAGGCAGACATAGTTACTGATCTGGGGGTCTTAATAAGTCAGGATTTAAAGTTTAGCCAACAGTGCAGCATTGCTAGTAACAAGGCCAATGAGATAAATGCTTGGGTTTATCAATAGATCTATTTCAAACAAATCTAAAGAAGTTCTTCTGCCCTTATATAGAAGTTTGGTAAGACTCCATTTGGAGTATGCTGTTCAGTTTTGGTCTCCTTATCTTAAGAAAGACATTAATGTATTGGAAAGGGTTCAAAGGCGGGCAACAAGGCTAATAAATGGACTTTCCCACTTAGATTATGATTCCAGGCTTAGAAGGCTTAAAATGTACAGTCTTGAGCAAAGAAGAGACCGAGGGGACATGATTCAGCTGTTTAAATTTATTAAAACGAAAGATGTTACAGGTCTAAAGTTTAGCACTGAAAACAGGACAAGGGGGGGGGGGGGGGGGTCATTGTTTTAAGCTATTTAAATCTCAGGCTAACATGGATATTAGGAAAAATTATTATTTTAGCAGGGTAGTGGAACCTTGGAACAGCTTACCGGAGGAGGTGGTAATGAGCAAGGGAGTAGATAGTTTTAAGAGGACCATTGATCTTCACTGGGAATTGTAAATTGACTAGGACCAGTCTAGCTGGGCCCAGAGCCTGTTGCTGGTCGTCACTTTTGTATTTGTATTTGATTATTTTATTTAAATTTACGTTATTTTACAGATAAAACATATTAGCAAATGTTTTTAAATTTGCTTAAATCGTCACTAAACATGTATTGATGACGGTTATTTACGTTTGGTACAGTTAATACATGAACTACATCACTATGTTCAATTATGCAAATATCATCTTCATCCGAAAATATAAACTTATCTTTTCCAGATTTTCTCAAAATTTTGATTTCAAGCCCTTCTTGTTGATTTATTACTGTTCCTACATTGTGTCTCGTGATTTTTTTTTTGGCTAAACTTCACAAGTACATAATCATTTTTTCTAACTTGGCAGTAACCCTCTGTATCAGAGCCCTCATTATTTGTAGAGGCTTCTTTATCTGTTAAAGCACTTAAATTCAAAAGGACACCATCTGTAGTTGGAATTCTCAGCAAGCCAATAAAATAATGTGAGCATTTCTCTTGAGAATGACATAATTTGCAAGTAAGTCTTTGATGATATCCTTATTATTTTTGTACCAGCGTATTTCGTGAACTCCAAGTGTTCCTTTAAATGTTGGTAATTTGGTGCAAATACTATCAAGTTTAGAAATGTCAGGCTCATGTACTTGATAAAGATGAATTCCCTTACAATTTTCTTATAACTGTTTAATAAGAACTCCTATGTTAGGTACATAAACTCCTCTTGCAACAATGCTGTCAGCTTGTTTTTTGAGGCAACCCCCAATTCCGCCTGGGCCACCTTTTCCATGGCCGGCCTCAAAAAAGTGCCAATGCAGGTTATTTACTTTAAGGACTTTAGCAATGAATTTTGCTGCCAAAACAAACATCCTCCTATTGTGGTATTGACTAGTGGGTCCATCACTCAGAAAATGAATGGTCTCTAAATTAGGTACCATTTTCTTGAATTCTAATAATATGGGTTGTAAATGAGCACATATTGCTGAGAGAGAGAGAGAGAGAAGAGAAGAATTGTGTCTATGATCTTCTGACAAAGTGCAAAATGGTATACTTTTTGCACCCTCTTCATTGCAATAGTACAAGACAGCAGTGTGTAATGATACTTGCTGTCTTGACCCTCCAAAGTGAAAGGATTGTATTTCTTCACCGAATTTACAACTGTAGTTTTCTGAGAAATCTACGTGCAGAAGAGCTTCCATCTTGTTTCAAATTGGCTTTAATATGTTTAATTGCAGAATACTGGTGTTTTATATTGTTAATGTGAGTGGTAAATTTTTTTAAGAAAGTATGAAACATTAAAACCAGTTTGCCCTTTGTAACTGAGACTTCTTCCTTAGTAGTTTTTCTAATTAACTTCATTTCTTCTCTAATCTGCACTTCTACTTCCTTCTCCTCTGGGCCTTCTTCCTTTCTCTATCTTTCTGCTTTTCTTCTTCATATTTTTCAGTATTACTTCTTAATTTTTCCCTAGCATGCCTCATGCTAAGTTTTTTTGCATTCCTCTTTTCAGCAAGGGTCTTCTCTGATAATCTTTTTCTCTTAGTTGGAGGCATGTTACCACCTATAATAAATATATCACTGATTATTTTACAAGAAACTATATTAAAATAAGTTACTTTTAAAAATATTGATGCAATTATAGGGTAAAATAACTTTTTTTTAATTTATTTACCTTTCTTGTACTAATATTAAAAACCATTCTAATTTAATCTTTAAAAAAATGAAAAACAAATACTTATAAAGGATGTAAATAATTAATTTTTCCATTATTTATATTTATTATAATTTTTAACTCCCATATAATTTAAAAACAACTCTCAAATCATGTCCGTGGAGCAACAGATCATGTCTGTGGAACTATAGGACCACGGACATGATGATCCACGGACATGATGAAATTCTTCACTGAAGCTTATAGAGGGAAGAGATTTAGAGTTAATAACATGTGGCAGTTAAATTAAGCTTTAGTTAGCATTTTATTTTCTATTCTAAATGAAAAATAAAAAAAAAATTGACATACCTTGTTTAATTTGATGACCACAGATATGATGGTGTGCTTACCGGAAGAGGTGGTAATGAGCAAGGGAGTAGATAGTGTTAAGAAGGCCATTGGTCTTCACTGGGGATTGTAAATTGACTAGGACCAGTCTAGCTGAGCCCAGAGCCTGTTGCTGGTCGTCACTTTTGTATTTGTATTTGTATTAGATCTGAAGGACACACATATTTTTATAAATTTAATGAACTTATTCATAAAATAATCAGTTCACATTTTATAAATATTACCCTAAAGGCATTTCAATTTAATAGATTGAAAATTAATCAAACCAGTGGGATTTGTTGTGAATTTGGAAGCCAATAATAAATTAAAAGCTGAGAGTGAGACAGGCCACAGACATGACTAGTCATGCTCTGTGGACTCAAATTTAGATATTAAATTATATTATTTTTAGAATTTATATGTTATAATACATAAAAAACTGCCTAATTCTCAATAAATTTTAGTTAAAAAACAAATTATATGAAATAAGGAAAATAATCAGAAGGGACTAGATTTTTAACGTTTTCTGGAGAATGACCCGAAAATCCTCTAAAAAGGACCTTCTAAACCTCTCACACAATGACTTGCAAATCATTAAACTCTGCCACTAACAAATGAAGGAATTTTCAGTTAGAGGAAACCGAAAGAGATATGGAGAGAAAGGACACGCACCAATGTACTCTTGCTCATAAAAGTGAAACCCGAATGAGTGGATAAAATTTATTCTTCTGCAAGTTTCAAATGAATTCCTTTTGTATTCGTTGCCCTGCCTTCCTTCTGTTTAGGGTCCCAAAACTGCAAAAAGGAGGGCAAAGGGCATAGATTTTTGCACCTCTGGGGAATCTAAGGTGGCAAACGTATATGTCACTGCAGTCAGGCATGCATCCTTCATTGTAGGAGGTTCATAAGTAAGGCAGCTTATGAATAGAACGAGACATTCTTAGGTCATTTTAGTGGTCAGAATCGAATTTTGATGCATTTGAACAGTTCAGAAATAGATGGGCTCATAAATGGAGTCTAAACGGGCTCATGATTGTACTCAGATTGTGCTAATGATAAGTAATTAATAATTTATTTTTGCAGCCAAAAGATTAATAAGAAATCAAGTTTTTGTAGAAAAAAAAAGCAACTCCAAGTGGGCAAATCTCTTCTCATATTTTACAGCAAATTACTTTCTAAATGGAAAAAAATTGAGAAAGTGTAAGTGAAATGGACAAGTTTGAAGTACAGTCGAATCTCGATAACTCGAAGTTTATTACTTGAATATTCTACCTCGTAGTTTTCATAGAGTCCAAACTCTTGATACTGTTGTGGAAACTTCTCATAACTCGAATATTTTAGCAGGTTCCTTGAGACTTCTGAGTTATCGAGAGTCGACTTGACTGTGTATTTTTTACTTAAAAATTTGAAAAGAAAATTTTAAATTCTTCCATTGTATTCCAATTATAATATTCTTAATATAATGTGCTCCATGATACAGATGACTTTTTTTTTTTGTTATCATTGTTTTTTGCTTGTTCGAAAACTACCTCTAAAAGGAACCAACCTCCCTTAACAACCACTTTTTGCAGGAACAGAGAGTCGTTGCACTGTATTACGATTTCAATTTGAATCTATTCATTTTGTTTTATTTTCAAAATGTTTACCCAACAAGTTTTTCCAGTTTCTTTTAAATAACATGTTTATAAGCTAAATGCAAGACATTTAAATTAAGTCGCATTGTAAATTAAAATAGAATCAATTTTATAAGCTCAGTTGGCAGATTTGATAAGAGTGTTTCAAAAATTAAAATTAAAAAACATATAAAAAATTTCTTCATGCAAAATTAGAGGAATTCATGTTACATTTAGTAATAATAGATCAATTTACATGCAATTGGTTCTTTATTGATTGGTTTGAGAGTTTCCTTTTACACCTAGAGATAAAGTATAAAAGGCAGGGAAAACCAGAACTGTATTTATTGCTGTCAGTAAGTTTATTTGAATTTGTTTTTCTGAATGGAGTGAAAAAGAAGGACTACTGGGCCTATAAATTCTGGTTGTTTGAGATTTCTGGTAACTAGAGTACCCAACAGATGAGCTTTTACTGTAAGTTAAAAGTAAGTACCAATCCTTGTGTTAAACTCTCTCAGCAGGAAGGACGACTTCTAAGAAAACAATAGCTTCATGCTCACTTTCATTCAACGAAGTTTCTTATTGAAAAGTAGGAAAGCTATATATATATATATATATATATATATATATATATATATATATATATATATATATATATATATATATATATATATATATATATATATATTAAATTCTTGTTATTTTTGTTTCATATTGTGTTTAATTTTGACAACCAATGTACTTTTGCTTGGATAATTTTCATCGTAGAAATTTCATGTGTATAGATTGCATACAACATAATTTAACTTTGATACTTGAATACAATTTTTATCATTTATTTTTGATATTTTATTTGTATCTTATTTCAGATTGTATTTTCTTTGGCAAGTGTAACAAAATGGAAGATTGTAAGCAATTTTGAAATTTTATTTTAAAATTATTATTATTAATTTTAACAAATTGATTTTTATGAGTTATTTTATTTATTTTTTTTTTACAGCTGTCAGTGTGTTGAAGTTTGCTGAATGTCGAGCAAGAGAAATATTTAGTGTTATGAAAGATGTTGTACGCAAGGAGCCAAAGCTCGCCTCTCAGAATTTGCCGCATAATATGCGAAGACGAGCTGCAAGTTATAATCCAAAGCGATTGCCCAGAAATTTAAGGAATGCTGTTGTAAGTCTTTTAATTCCAGAGCCCATTTAGGTTTTGCTAAGTCTTAAATTTGTTGTTATTCTTGTTTGAAAGCTGTTGTAAGATTTTTTTTTTTCGAATTTCAAAATCCATCTAGGTTTTGCTATGTCTGGTCAATGGTTGTTAATTCTTGTATGATTGCTGTTATAAGTCTTTCTAATTGTTCCCCCCCCCCCCCCACAAATGATGCTACTGGATTTGATAGATTGTAAAGAACATAAAATATTTGGGGGAAATTTTATGTCGTCACCAGAATAACGGGACCTGGGGTGAACCGCTACACCTTCCCCCCCTCGGGTGACACTACTGGGTATTGATTTAATGAGACAATTGTTTAAGCTTCTTGATAGAGAAAACCTTAAAAAATCAATTTTAGATGCAAAAACGATTACAACCTTTGTTCATAAAACTAAAGTACCCAATATAGAAAAATGTAATCCTGAATTTTATGAGCTATGTAAATGGATATTTTCTTAAGTTTGGTAGTTGGAAGAGTACATTGTTGTGTTGACTGGTAGTTTTCAACGTATCATTTGCATGTCATTATATTAAAATTAACTTTCCTGTCAATTATCTAGGCCAAGCAGGAAAAATCAAAGCATAAAAAACGGAAACATTGCCATAAAAATCGCCAAACTGAATACCTCAAGCGTCAGCTAAACTCAACATGGTTGCCAACGCATATTTGGTTCGCCAAGCGATTTCATATGAAGAAAATGTATGGATATAAGTTACCTTTGCATTCTACAGGAAAACATTTTCGAGTGTCATTTAAGGCTGCTACAAGAAAGACATTGTTACAGGTATGTTCGGTTTTCTTTTCTGATGTTTCATTTTAAATAAGATTATTTGCTTATAAATTGGGGTTCATTGGTGAATATCAGTGGATAAGTATCATGATATGTATCAACTACAAATTTTAATATAAACATGTTGTTTTCCATATTTGAAGTCATAGGTAAAACACTTATGAACATATTTATACTATTTTTGAATAATACTAAAGTTGATCCAAAAGTAAGGTTCCCATCAATTTAACAAATATGCAGCATTGTCATTGTCTATTCTCATTGAAATTAATATCGTTGGAAAGAAGGAAACGGTTCACTATTTTTATACATAATCACCATCTTTTTCTGCATTATTGTCGACGATATCTTAACTTCTGTATCGAATGTCACAGAATTTCAGCGCAATAGTGGGACATGACAGTCAACAAACCACTCCGTTCTTGATTGCAGTTCAGAGCTAGATTCTAGTGATTTCCATTTGTTTCCTAATTTTAAGGAACATTTTGATGGCCAACATTTCTGGAGTGACGACAAAGTCAAAAGAGGGGTGAAACGCAGTGGAATTCTGTGACACTCGATACAGAAGTTAGGACACCGTTGACAATAATGCATAGAAAAAGATGGCAACTATGTATAAAAATAGAGAAATGTATTTTCTTTGCAACGATGTAAATTACAATGAGAATAGACAGTGCTGTATATTTGTAAAATTGATGGGAGCCTTACTTTTGGATCAACCCTCATATTCATTCAGCAAGCCTTCTTTTGCAAATCATAAAGTCAGTGCCATAATCACATCTTTAATCTTTAAAGATGAATGAAACTACTGTGAGTAGAAACGAAAGCTGATATACATTGCATGCAGGAATTAAGTTATTTGTTGAATATCTGATGTTTTGTGGAGGATTTTTGTAATCTTCAACCTCAAGGCTGGTAAAATCTTCCTAAGTCTATTTCTTTTTACACTTTTGATGTTACAAAGTGAAGAAAATGTTTGCACATGCAAATAAGTTGTACAAAAATGAATACTATTTGAGTGCTTTGTTAACTAAATCTTTGAATGCAGATTGAAAAAGAAACCAAAAATGCATAAATCAGTTTCATTTTTGTAACTAACTTCTCCCCACTCAGTCTCATTGCAAGATAAATCTACTGTTGTTCACTTTCTGAGAGTCAAGAAAGACTCCCTTTAAAAAATAAGGGAATCTCTTATGCTTTTAAAAATAAAATTGAAGCTCAATATGGCTCTCATTTTCCCCCATCAATTGGGAGATCATTACGGATTGATTGCTCTTTGGATTTTAGAAACACTACCTGGCTGATTTTGCAAAAATTTTCAGTTTGTTAAATTAACACTGGAAAGGTTTGCAGATCTGTTCGAAAAAAGTTTGATTAATAGTTCTTTTTTCATTTCAATTCCTGAACATGAGGGGAAAAGTTACTTGCACATGTTAAATTATGTATCATTAGAAAGGGCAGATTTTTCTGCTTTTGATTTGTTCATATACATGGTTAAGTGCCAAAATTATTGTTAAATAATAAAGAAATTCATTTTGCACATGAATTACTTTTATTACAAAACAAATGTTAATTGAATGAGCCACTAGCATAGCCAGAAATACCTTCTGGAGGGTTTTTTTTTAAATTAAAAATACCTTCTAGAGGGGTTGATGAAAAATACCTCCTGGAGGGTTCTTTTTTTGAACAAAAATACCTTCTGGTGGGGGAGGGGAGGTTATGAAAAATATCGTCTGAAGGGGATTTTTTTGATCAAATCAGCCTTTTCATATGCATCAACTACTGTATTATAATTTGCATTTATGTTAAAGCCAATGGCTCTGGGGGGTGTTTTCACCCCCCCCCTTGCTGGGCCCCTGGACTAAGCTAACATAAAACAGATAAATTTTAACTTGTATTGCATTACCACTTTTAAAAAATATTATTCACAGTTTTTTTTATTCACCTCTTTTAGGACATGTCGTATTATTGTTGCATTGAATTGAAGGGAACGCAAGAAAACCTTTTGTTGAAGTTATCTTCTTTGACAAATGACTCACTAGGTAACTATGCTGCTGCATATTAATGAGCTTGGCTTACTTTAAATTATCTATTTTAGATACAGGTATCGCTCGTATATCACGTTCAATTCATATTGTGTAGTATCAAAACTGTAAAACGAGATTTATTTATTAAAAGTTTTTAAACTTATTTTTTTAACTATTTGATCATATACATGGGCGCCCATATGCAAAGTTGCAAGGGGGGGGGGGGCTCAAATATTTTCCCCATGGTTTAGCTGGATATTTCCCCCGTGGAAACCGATTTTAGGACAGATTAGAGTCATTAAAATTTGACATTTTTAATAACTTATTTATTAATGACTGGAGCAGAAATGTTTTTACATTTTTGCGAAAAAAAAAATGTACTAAAAGGGAGGAAGGGGAATTTCAATCAAGGAAGTCCTAATTTCAAAGGGGTGCTTGAGCCCTCCTTGCCCCCTATATGGGCGCCCTTGATCATATACATAATATAAATCAAGTCAATATTTATCGTGTTGTATATTTATCATAATATTTATCGTGAACTTTCATAACTATTTAAAAACATGTCAAGCGATGCCTGAAAAGGGTGTATGTGTACATATGTATAAATACAAAAAAACAGTTATAAAGAGCAAAAAAAAAAAGTGGGGGGGGGGGGGTAGTTTTAGCCATTTTCTTTGGTCAAAAAAGGAAAGTCAAACTTCAGGCAGTAGGGATGTGTTGCCCCTTGGCTTTGTCCCTGTTCACACGCACACATGCACATTTATATATTTTTTATAAGAGCCTAATTCAAACGGTTTGGCGCTTCTGTTACACTTAATAACTTAACTGTGGTATAGCAAAACCAAAGTGTTCATGTAACCTAAAAATAAAGAGTAGTCGGGATTTTTTCTGCCTTGGAAAACTCTGGGAATTCTGCAAAAAGGAAACCTGGAATTTCCCCCCTTAAAATATTTCTTTTAATAACTTTTCTTATTTTACTGACCAATGTAAAATATTAGTAATTTACATATTATTCATGAAAATTTGAAAGGGTTAAATACTTGATTCTTTTATTAAAAATAAAAAATGTATTGAAAACATTTTTATGATTTCAAGAATTAAGAAATAAAAACAATATTCATACATGGCAACATTGAAATGCATGCTCTTTAGATAGTTGCTTGCTCTGTTTGAAGTAAACATCCATTTGCATCCTGCAGTTTTTTTGAATGTTTCAAAATATGGAAATTGTTTTATCATATCCCCAGCTTAGAAAAGCTTTATTTTTATTTTAATAACTTTTCTTATCTTACTAATCAATTTTGCTAGTACCTATATTTTTTCCTGGAAACTATTGAGTTTGAAAGGGTGAAATAATTGTTTATGTTTTATTTTTAAATTATAACAAAATACGTATTGGAAAGTATTTTAAGTAAGACATAAAAAAATAAAGACAATATCAGTTTTAGAATTATTCAATAAACATGTGACTGATTGTAACTTTTTTTTGTGTGCTGAATTTGGAAAGAACTGAATAAAAATATTATTTTAAAACCTTAAAAAATAGAGAATGTAATTGAAAATAAGCTTCACAAAAAATAAATTGCAGTGTGTCAGATTTTGATCTTTGTGCAACCTGCAAATTTTTCAATTCTTTTGAATTATGGAAATAATTTTATTGTATTGTTGTTTAGAGTGCTGTGTTTATTTATTTATTTATTTATTATTATTTTTTTTTAATTTTTCTATTTATCTTATTATTAAATAATTGGCAGATACATTACATTTTATTTTTTCCAAAAGGTGTTTTTAAAACGGATAATATAGAGCAATCAAGACTAAAATAATCCTTTAAAAAATATTTTAATTCATTTTGCTTCAGTATTTTGTTGATAGCAGAAGAACACTTAGCTCTGCGCTTGGTTTGAATGTTTTTCTTGTCTACTTTTTGTCTCTTTTTAACAATTTTAAATCTCTTTTCTTTACTTTTTTGAGGGTCTATCTTCTTCTAAGGACTGGAAATAGAATCTATGGTTCACCAGAATGTATAAAATATCAACTTTTTTAACAATTCAAAACCACCACACAAAACTGAAATCTCATTCATTTCAAGCAGAGTCCACAGACGAGCCCTGCTTCACTTGAGATCTGCACTTCAAGGTCATAAATTACTTTGTGTTTTGGGAGAGAAATATAAATTTGCACTTCTTTTTCACTGATGCTTCAGAGTGGTATGGCGTAAAGGGGATAGAACTCTTGTTAGGCATGAAAAATCATCAGCTGAAAAAAAGCTTCCTTGCACAAGTTTCTGTTCCTTTTAATGATTTTAGTAGGATATATTAATTTTTTTTCCTTCATTTAATACATAATATTACATTGAGTGACCTTAGAAGCAATTTCTATCTGTGGATCACTCCCATGTGTCACTGAAGTTTCCTTTTACATTGTAAAAATTGAATAGGGAATATAATTTAAAAAATGTAACATTCCAAAAGTTAGAAAAAATCCTTAAGATTTGCACATACAAAAGTCCAGAGGACTCTAAATTTCGGACTTCGTTTGTATTTCCTGTGCTATTTTGTCCAGAAAATGTCTATAGTTCTGTAAAAATTCCTGTATTTTTTTCGAAAAATTCCTATAATCTCCTAGATATTTCTTTTGGCAAATGTCACTTCTAGGCCTAATTTAACCTAATTTTTCTTTCAACATCTTTCATTTCCTACGTTTGCTGTAAGCCTCTTCCTTTTTTTTTTTTTACCAAAACTACACTTTTGCAGGGTTCGTACGCTCCAGGAAAACCTGGAATTGTCAGGGAAAATGAAACAGCTAAAAATGTCAGGGAAATGTCAGGAAATTTTCCAAATTTGCCCCCCAAATTTTTTTTTCCCAGGGAATTTTTTTTCATGAGATCTAATCTTCTTTTTTATCTATTTTTCCTAAATTGTAAAAATTTTGAGGTAAAATGAGACTGGCAATTAAAAAACAGGGTGGCGACTGATCAGGGAAATCAGGGAGATCAGGGAAAAGTCAGGGAACTTTATTAATCAGGGAAAAGTCAGGGAAATATCAGGGAATTTTGAAAAAATAACAAAAAATCAGGGAAAATTGATTTTTTGAAGAAAAAAATTTTTTTTTGCTTTACAAAATTAAGTACTCTTAATTCCCTACACATTATCTGCCAATTATCTGTTCAAAAAAAAGTAAAATTAATGAGGTGCGATTATACACTGCCGCATATTTGTGCATCTTTTTTCTCAACTTTAAAGTATTGAATCTTACTTATTATCCACAGGATGAACTTCCTAAGATTGCTTTTGTGTCTGTTAAGTTGTTTATTTTACCTAGGTTGAAATTTCCTTGAATGCTTTCAATGCTACGTAAAATAAACAACCATACAGGCAAAGCGGAAGCTTTCAATTATGCCTTAGCTCCTTTGCCTTTATTCCATTGTCTCGAAGTAAATAGCGTACTGTAATCACGATTTCAAGAAAAAAAATCTTTGGTTTTTGAATAAATACTATAAAAGCTTAAAAGTTATTACTTCTTCGCATTTTTAATTTAATTGCTAAAATTGAACTTTCAATTAAAAAAACTTTGTTTTTTGCCGTTATACTATTTGTTGTCACTGCAGATCATAAAGGATTTTTCTTCAGATTTAAGTGATTCTTTAGTTTTATAACCAAGTTGTATTCTTCTTTTAAATATTTTAAAATTAACTAATTGCTTTTTTTTCTTCTTGCATTTCAAAATTGTTTGTTACAAAAGCAATCTAAGATTTTTTTTTCGTTACATACTGAAATCATTTGAAATAGAGTTAACTTGTGTACTTAAGTAAATATCTTTATTTTTTATTGTTAAAATGCTGTATTCATTCATTAAAACCTATGTTCTTGATTAGGGAAAAGTTCCCTATGAATGGACGTCAAATGGTTTCATCTGTTTTGCATAAATATTTCAATTAGTTATATAAGAATAACTACATTACTTCTATTCTTTCACTATTACTTGTTATTCTTGCAACAATTATTACACTGTTTAAAAACTTAGTTCTAAATAATTTCAATTACTTTTTAGTTCTATCATAAATACACATAGTACGTTTTTAAGAGCGATTTTAATAGTTGCTTAAAATTCTTATGTTAAGTGGTTTCTGGAAGTAAAGTTTTTTTTTTAAATTTTCTATAATCTTTCCATGTAGAAAAATTTAATATACTGTTTTGTAGGGTTTCCCCCCCCCCCCCCAAAAAAATTGACTTGATATGTTTTTTTAACCATTTTATTAAAAAAGTAGCATCTTTTTAAAATATATCTTTAGTTCAACAACTTTACACAACTTAAAACGTTTAAAATACTGCATCTTGTACAAACATACAATGGATTTCAAGTAGAGCAAAGAAAGAAGACCATTATCATTGGTAACGTAAATCAGGGAAATTTGGTGAACTAAATCAGGGAAAAGTCAGGGAACTTTTTTTTCACAGTTCCTGTCGCCACCCTGAAAAAGTGGCGACCCAAAAAAACTTTTGCAGCCGCCATTTTTGACTCTCAATAGTTCTCAAGAAAATAATTCCTCGGGGGAATAGGAATTATGCACAAACTCAACAGGGAAGAGGACAATTTATTGCTTCGGAAGCACAAGCCTGAAAATGGGGGTGAGGGGATCTGGGAAAATCGTTTTTTTTTTAATCGGAAAGTATTTTAAGCTACTGTGAAACGTAGTCGCCATTTTTGGTCACTCACAAGATAGATGTTGATAGTCCTTAAATGCCTAACTTTTCAAAAGCAAAGCATAATTGGATGTTTTCTTTAATTGCAAATTAATGAAAGTAACACAAAATGTGCTGAAAATTGTTTTATTATTATTATTTTAAATAATTTTCTTGAGAAATGAAAAATTTTGTTCTTAAAACTTAATCTTATCTTCATTGCATTGGATGCAATTTGTTCCAAAAACTTTTCAACTGAATTGTAGTTCCATGAAGATTTATTATTTTCAAATTGTTTTCATGCTATAAATTCAAAAAATTACTTCTTTTTTTGGGGGGGAGGGGGGGGGGGGGCGCAGCCGCCATATTTGGTCATTCTCAAGATGGAAGTACACAAGACTTTTTAAGTGCCTAAGTTCCCGAAAACGGCAGTGGATGTTTATTGCTATGCAAAGTATTGAAAACAACGCAAAGTGTGCCTTTTTTTTTGGAATAATTAATAATTATTTTCTTGAAAAATGCAAAAATTTATCTTCAGAACATCTTTTTTAAATTCTAATTAGACCCTTATGTGCTAAAAACTGACTATTTCGTCTTAACTGTAGTTTTTTAAGGATTATTAATTATTTATCTACTTTTATGCTACAAATTCAAAAATCTACATATTATCTTAAGTTTTTACTTAGTCGCCATATTTGGTCATTTGCATGATAGAAGTAGACGTAAACTTCCAAAAACAGAATTGGATGTTTATCTCTATGTAAACTATTGAAAGTAACATAAAATGTGCAACAAATTATGAATTTTTAAAAATTAATTATTTTCTAGAAAAGAAAAATTTTAATGGAAGCATTCTTTAATAAGCGAAAGAAAAAAAAAGATGGTTGGCATTGGCCTATAATCGGCGGATGTTAATTTTTTATTATGCATTTTCTGGTATGACAAGCGATGCAACAAGTTAATCATATATTTATACTGAAAAATAGCTTTGTATTTTGCTCAATATATTTTGTGTTACATACTAATAAGAAAATAAAAATAAGTATTATGAATCAAAAGACCAAAAGCAGATGCTAAAAGATTGCTGCACGACTACAGCAAAAGTCTAATATTACGCATGACACATGACATCAAAAAACGCTAAAATAAGTTGAAAGCACTTTGTTTTCAACAATTAGTAAACTAATTAAAACAATTTTGAACAAAGTGTTTAAAAAAACTTAAAATTTGGGAAGGAAAACAAATCCAAGACTTTTTTTTTTTAATCTCTAAGGTGAAAAGTTTCAGTTCTTCCGCATTGCTACTTTAAACAATTTTAATTATTTTGAAAATATTGCTATGTAAACTTAATTTTGAATGAAGCGAGTAACCTGGAATTTTCAAAAAAACTTATTAATTAGCTAATAAACAAATTCTGAAGTAAGCAGACTTACCCATTATTAGAATAAAATCCAATATTTTGTATGAAAATTACATAGATGTTTTAACAAGATATTAAAAAATATATAAATAATTTTTCACATGATTTCTTAACACAGAATTGGTCCACTGTCTTCTGGTTCAAACACATGCGGCGGTGATTTAAACATGCAATGCTTTTTCTCTAATTGAACAAAATAAAAAGAGAATGTTTGAAGTACAGTCGGACCTCCATATATCGAAGGAGCAAATTTCCGGAAAAAGATTCGATATATAGAAACAATCTTATTTTATCATACAAATCTCCTAAATCACTAAAATTAAAGCTAATTTTCGTGTATAAAACCCAATTTCTAATTTATACGAGCAACGGATTAAATGAAAGTTGAAAAATAAAAAATTAACAGAAATTACATTTTTGCGCCGTCATACATCTTCATTCTTCTGCAAGTAACTTGATTCGCAACATTAGGGGGATTTCGTTTTAACAGTGTAATCGAGAGAAAAGTAAAAAATCAATCTACTTCACTTGAATGATTTTTACTGAAGCTAAAAAACTAGGAATGATAATCAACAGACAAAAGGGATAACTTGAAACTGATTTTACAGTGTTACTGGTTACAACTTAGATTTGAAATAAACTTGAGGGAATTTAAGAACTCCAGAACGGAGCAACGACCTATCTACACAGCCCTCAACCCCAGATTCCTTATGAGTTTCGTAGCAACCTTTAGTGAACATAATTTTCTCCTTTAATTTTCATTTTTCATGAGACAAAGTCTGAAGTGGAATCTACGAATGTCTCGAAAAAAATTTCGATATATAGGAACTATTTTGCTATGTAATGAACATAGAAATTTGCTGAAATTTCGATATATAGAAAATTTTGATATGTGGAAGTTTGATATATGGAGGTTCTACTGTATTTATATTTATGCTCTTGCTATTGTGATCGACCACTATCTATGCAAACATATTTTTTTATGTCATAAAAAATTATACGAATCAAATTAATAGCTCATAATGAGCTATTAATTTGATTCGGATAATCTTGAGATTGGAATAAATGAGATTCTAATGTACATATATGTATGTGTGACTTTATGTGATATGTATATTTTTTACGTAGGTACTAACTTCTCATCAGAATTATATATTGATGGAAGTAAAGAGGGGCATTGTTTCTTATATCACCCTTTCTCATATCCCTTCCAAGCCATTGGCTTTGTTTCCTTTCTGTGGAAACCGTATTCAAACATTGAAGTGACAAACAATTCAAAATACCAGTGCCCCTCCCCAAGCAGCACAGTTCGTCAATTATGGATCTGGTGTCATCCATCCACGCATTCTGAAGTAGTTGAAGTCCTCACTGAAATATTTCATCTGAAGGAAAGTTGCAGCAAGCTGGAAGACAGCTCGATCGAGAAAGAACCTGAAAGTAAATTGGAAAATAAAAGGCCTGAACATAATTTTGCTTCCAGGGTTAATCACACAAAAACAAAACTCTACTTCAAAAAGGAAAGAGTTTTTACTGGTGAGGATGTCACCATGACATTGCTGAAAGATACTTTAGTCCGTCATCGTCTGATTGGGCCCCTTGCATTGTCTGCAATCACTAAGGTGTTGAAATCTGCTGATGTCTCCATGTTGGATGGCCAAAGCTTTTCAGTTCCTGCAGGTGAAGCCACCATCTCAGCATCGAGTGAAGGCCAGTCATCCAAAAGTGGCGAAACTATTCGTCCACCAGTAGATGGAAAGCTTTGGTGGCAGAAGTTCTATGAAAGCGAAGAGACCAGAAATGTCCACATCATGAAAACCAAGCTTCTAGAAAACTTGGCAAATGTGAATTTTTCTTATTTGCTTCCTTTGAGTATGGTTGTTGGACTTACAGTAAAAGATCCACGCTTGGATTGGACTTCTAAAAAGGCAGAAAATGAAAATTACTTTCAAGGTAAGAAAAATATAATTTGCTGCTTTGTGCTTTAGTTTCAAATTAAATGCAAAATAAAATGCAGTAAACTCCAAATTATCGGCAGTCGGATTATCCGCGGGTCTTTTCACAATTTATTTCATTATATTTATTTTTTTAAATTCATTAAATGTTTTTTTAAACTTATGATTGTGTTATTGTTTGTATTTAGCTTTTGTATATGTATATTTTTTTCATTCAATGTTAGTAGAAGCAAGGTAGCAATGTTTTTAGCTATAATTTAAAAGTGTGTAAGAGTGTTATTGATATTTTTGGCTTCTGTATATAGTAGTATTGTTTTTACCTATTATTCGGATTATCCGTGGTTTTCGCTTATCCACAGTTACCATGCCACCCTATTCTGCAGATAATCGGGAATTTACTGTAATTACCTTTATAAGAACCTTTACAGCAAGTATTTCAGGTGCAAAATAAATATATCTAAAGAAATTCAGCAAGCATATACACAAATGTGCTAAATTTTATTTTGTTTGTATCTTTGTTCAGCTGTTTTTTTTTTTTTTTTTTTCGAAAATTTTACTATATGTATACATTTATTGTTGTTAATTTCTAGCGGAAAAGAAATATCTTTCTGGCTCTTTTCTCATGCAAGCACAAAGTTATCAAATATTTTATCATAATGAATTCAAAGAATTCATTTTCATAAAAGCATTATTTGGGATAAGTTTTCGGTCTTGCTGATATTTTTGCTCTTATTAATATATTACCTCTTTGTACAGGAAACAATGAAGAATTAGCTGTTATGAGAGAATTTCCACCTTACTACGCTTCCTCGGCATTATGGGAGAAAGAAATTCGGGATGAAGTTACTGAAACACAGCTGTCTGAAAATGAGATAAATAAGGAAAGATCAAAATACGTTTGTCCTAATGGTAAGTGCTTTTTACTCTTGAACGTTTTACCCTTGACAGCATTGCACATCAAGGGTGTCAAAGATTGTAATAGTTCACAGAAAGAATGATGTCTTAGAGTCAATGTCACTTGAAATTTGTGACATACTCAAAGGATCATATCACCATGGGAAGGCAAAGCATACTATCTGCAGAAATAAGTTTTTGAAATATTTGAAGAAACTCATTTCGGACTGCATACTAACAATAGGGAAATGTTGGACTTCAACATTGTTTTTGTACTTTATTTTTATCGGAAACCAAATAAACAGCTTGTGCAATAAAACTGAAGTACAACAGCTGACGTTTTTTTTAAAGAAAAAAATTGCAGATAATGCACTTTTAGGCCAGTGGTTGGGGAGTGAAAAAAGGTCGAATACGGAAGTAATTGGTGGAAAGCTGGAAATTGCTTTAATCTATGCCGTATGGGTCTGGAATGACCATACTTTTTCCCACTTCTACTAAGTGAGCTTTAGCCGTGACGTCCAAATTAGTGACAAAAAACACCTGTTTTTTCATTAATTTAAAAATGCCTCAAAAACAACGCTTCCAATGGCCATACATATGCATAAAAAACTTGTAGAGATTAAAATTCGGAACAAAATGAGTATATACAACATATATCTTTGTTAAATACCAAGCGCCCACTTAATTTCAAATTCTGGCTAAAATCATTAATTAACGCTTCAAGCCAGAACGTACCTTTCCCACTACCACCGGCCCTCCCGGAGGCCCCCTGGAACAGAACGTCCTTACACTAAAACACATGGCAGTGCTTTCTTAACCTACAGAAGCAGCTACACAGGTACGTATTCATCAAGTTGACATACTGAAAACAATTTATTTTATTACAATGCAACAAAGAAATGAAAAGGGATCCTATCTTCATACAGAACTCATTTTAGTTCTAAAAAGGAAGCGCAAAAATACTGATAGGTTAATTTCAAGTTGAACTATCCAGAGAAAATGACTGATTTTGAGTGACATAATTAGAAATAGAAAATCACTCTTATATTCGAGGTAAAAAAGTTTTCCATTTCACTTTTCTTGAAGTAAATCAATTTTTTAATTTACACAATTTAAATTTTTCATCTATAATGATAAATGTTTTGCTGTGGGACATGGTATTATATGAGATGCAGTTTAGGAAAGCAACATAAAATATTACAAATTCAAAGTTTTAATGTAATGCGCATTAAAATCAATAGATTAGTATTTTTAAAAATGTATTATTACAACAAACGCAGCAACTTTAAGTAGTTTTTGAAGCATAACTGAAAAGCTTTAAAAATTCAGACACATAAACCATAAACTAAAGAATTTGCAAAAATTACTATATAAAAATGGTTTAGAAATACAAAACTCGTTTCTAGGAGTATGTATTGTAAAAATACATTTGGTTCATATTTAAGATATTTTATTATAATCTGAGTTCTCAGTAATCCGAGGTGGTACAAGCCCCAATTACCTCTGATTTTCGAAACTACTGTAACTCTATTGAGGGGTCCTTATTTTTGGTCTTCACAAGTCCTTTAACCTTTTGTTTTGTACGAACCCTGTATATAGCCTATAGCCTTCTTCAATATAAATGGACTATTCTACACAAAAATAATTTTTCAATTCGAACCACTAGTCTCCAAGATTAGCGCGTTCAAACAAAAACTCTTCAGCTTTATATTAATAATTAATAAATTAATAAGAAAATAAAAACAATGATATGTATTTTGTTTTTACAAATCATTTTTCGCATCGTTTAGGATTTCTTTAAAAATCAGGTAAGATTTAACTCTATTTTCAGGAACCTTGAGATTTGTCTCAACCTACTAACAATGGCTAACTTGAACGTACGCCCACTGAATCGTAAAGCACGCGCTTTCATGTCGAGCCACCGTGGATATGTCTATTCAGCGTTCCAAGCATTTTATAATATGATATAAATTTTCCAGTTTTCATTACATTTTTTATTGCTGCTCCACTCCTATTATCAAAGCCTGATGTTATACAGCCTTCCTCAATAAATGGACTATTCAACACAAAAAGAATTTGTCAATTTGAAACAGTTGTTCCTAAGATTAGCGCGTTCAAACAAACTCTTTAGCTTAATATTAGAATAGATTAGGTATGTGGCAGTAAAATTCTTTAACAAAAATTTATGCTTGCCTTTAGAAAGTATTATAAATTACTTATTGAAAATTATCATTTGTAAGAAGTTGTTTTTATGAATAGTAGTTATTTGATTCCAAAATCACTTGAAGTGCTCATTTGATTATGAAGTTAACTTGAGAGATCCATTCGATTGCTCATCGTTCGATATTATCAGATTAACTCAATATCCAATCATTCGGTTATGCATCACTAGTTAGTAGAATGGTGTTGGACTGTTAAGTATGTTGCAGTAAAATTATTTTAACAAATATTTATGTATGCCTTCAGAAATATTCTCTTTCATTTATGCTTTTTTAAAGAACGATTTTGTATACATTGATAGTATATACTTACTATTGTCACCTCAGAGCAACACTAAGACATCTAATCCCAGGAATAACACTAAGTTGCTGTTGCTCTGAGGTGATGATATGCAATCTTTCTTTTCTTTTACTGAAATATTTGCATTTTATGCCAATTAAACACTTCAAATATATCTAATTTTATATTTTCATTATTTTTCCAAATTGTGCTGTCATACTTTAGTAAATTCTATAAGTGTATAGAAAATTAGATGGAAACAAAAATGTGTGCATTTAACAGTGGAGTCAAAAATATGCACAGCTTAGCAGCACAGTGATGCTGCTTGACTTGGGTCGCAGATTCTTGAAAGTCTACAAACTATTTCTTATCTAAGATGAAAAACTTCAAATTTTTTTAGCTAGTGGAAATTTTTATTTTTTGGGAAAAAATCTTATTGGTGGTATGTTCTTGTAATTTTATCCACATACACACACTAGTAGTATGCTATTGTAATCTTTAACTTTAGCTTCTTATTTTTGAGCATTCTTCGCTGCTAATTTAGATTTACAATTGATCTAATGTTCATCTTGCAGACTATTTTTGGTAGGACTCGACCGATGCATCGGCCTGGCCGATGCATCGGCGCCGATGGTTCAACAATTTAGCCATCGGCATCGGCATCGGCGGCCGATGCTAACTTGCAGGAAACATCGGCCCATCGGCCTTAAAAATCATCGAAAAGCCGATGGAATTGGCCGATGTTTCTGAAAAAAAAAGGACCTTTGTTGTTTTACTTTTTAATACAAAGTAAAAGGAGTTATTGTTTTCATATAAAATTGTTTACTTAAATTTCAGTATGAATTTCTATTTTAGTCACCCTTGAAAGAGTTTTTAATACTGCATTCAGGTACCAAACATGTTAGTTATTGCGTTGTTTCTTGCAGCTGGATGTACGTATGTACAGTAAAACCTGTCTACTATGATACTGTTGGGACCTAAAAAAAATATTGTTATAGATAGGTTATCGTTATTGACAGTTTGATTATTCATGCTAAAATTTTTCTGCGATCAATTGAAATATCGTTATAGACAGGTTCATTGTTATAGACAGTATCGTTATACAGGTATGCGCAAGCCCGGATTACCCAATAGGCCAACCTAGGCCCTGGCCTAGGGGCGCAAGCCAAAAAGGGCGCATACCACGGAGGAAAAAAAAAAGAACAACTCCTTTGGGGGAGGGGATGAAAGCGGCGTGCTAGTATTTGGAGAATAAAAATCCAGCTAGAACAGATTGCAACCTGTCAACCTGAGCAGAAAAAAAAAAAAACAATTATAGAAGAGGGGGCGTAATGCTTGAATCAAGGTACCGTTTCTCGTCAAAATAGATAATGTTCCAGAAGCGCAGACTCCAAGATTCCACCCCCACCGGCATCAAGCAGAAATATGAAACCACAAAAAAAGAGCCAAATTTTTAAAAATTTAGTTAAGCTTAACAAAAAGAACAAATTATACTGCTGTGTTTTTGTTCTTACACATTTGTGTTTTGACTTTCTCTAATATTTTCTCTGCTTTTTTTTATTTTTTTTTTCTCGCGGAATTATTTTATGGTAAAACACCGAAGTAAAAGTTGATATTTTCCGCTAAGTGTTTCTGTTTAAAAAACTGAAGCACATTTTCTTGAAAGTTACACACTGAAAATTTGGCCTTGCTTGCTCCCCCCCCCCCCTTTTTTGTGCCCGGTGTTTGAGCACCCCCACTGGTTTTCAAAACCCGGCGCCACTTCTAAATTTTCAATATCTTTAATATGAACAATGATTTGTTGAAAATACAGCTCTGCCAAAGTAAAAAAAAAAAGTATTAGAGGTAAGGCACATGCAGGGAAATTCGTAAAAGCAATGATATAGAAAATGTTCAGTGTATAGAACTTGTTCATGAAACAATTTTTCTCTTGATGTCTTTAAATCATGTCAGTTAGGTATATATTATGCAATTAATAATTTATTATTTCATGTTTAGTTTTGACAGTCAATAATTAGCGGCACCCGAAGTTTAAATTTTTGAAGGGGTGAAATTAATTTACCGAATGAAGCTTCAAATTTTACGAAATGACAAAACACGAGTAAAGCACAATTACACGTGTAGCAAAATCTAACGAAAAGAGACAATAGACATCCTTTTTAAGAATATTGTAATGTTGTCTCTAAATTTTCCGAACCTTCAGACATTGTTTGGCGAATAAGAAAATTTTGGAGTGTTCACAGTGATCTCCTGTGGCCTTTGCCAATAATATCCCCTATTTTGTACACAAAATATTTACCATAGTCTGCTTTAATTGTCTACGCACACAAGCATTGCATATAAGTTCCTAATAAATAATTTCTTAGGCACAATTTTCTATCTTTTACTTTATAATTACCTTTGCTATTAGGTTTTATTTGCAACATATTATTTTTCAAAATATCATCTTGAAGATCACAACAAAGTAGATAAAAATACATGGGATACCCCGAAATGTGAAAGAAAACTTAAATATATTTATAAATAGAGAGAGAGAGACACCAGCAGTTCTCTAAATCTTTTCAAAGTAAAAAATGAAATTATCAAGAAATTCAAGAGTCATGATATTTAAATGTAAATAAAAATGAAAAAAAAAAAAAACTTAAAGATATCATTGCTAAACATTATCTCAGCTGAAACCGGTAAAAGCTTTTTCTTAGGGCCACACATTTGTTTTCCAAACAGACAAAAGTTTTGAGGCGAAAAATTGAAAATTTCATTATGGGAAACCAAAACTGTTCAATGTTTTTGGAAAAGAAAAACTGGGACAAGATGTTTTACAACATATTTTAAGAAATGAATGAAAGTTTCGGGACGTAGCAATGTGTGGAGGGAGGCGTTTTCTGAACCTAATCCCATCATGTTACATCATCAAAGGTAACCTAAAATTGCGAATTTTATAAATTTAATTTCAGAAAAAAATCCAGATTCCCCTAACCCAGTTCTACTAACATCTTCAAAGTTTATCTGAGCTTGCTTTTTATGAAACGTCAATTTCAAAAGGTTTCCGAGTGACTACAAGTGTCTCTTATTTTCTGAACATCATCGAAGACTGCCAATAATTTTTTTATGGGACCTCAACTTCGAAACATCTGTGCAGGAGCGCCCCCCCCCCCCACCCCCTCCCATTTCCATTTTGAATTTAGTCTAAAATTTTGGAAATTTTCCGAAAGAAAGTCCTCAAACCCTATCTCTTCACACTGCACTATCAAATCTTTTAGAAGTCCTACGAATGCATATTTAGAATTTTTAATTCAAAAACTGTTCAGAGGAAAGCCTTTATATCATAATAGATCGTCTAAAATTTTGTTTCTAAGGCTCAAGACCGAAAAATTTCCAGGAAAGTGACATTGACTTCAATATCCCCCCCCCCCCTTCCCCAACTCATTTAAAATCGCCTAAGATTAGGACCTGAATGTAAAAAAAAAAAAATAATAATAATATTAATAATCTGTGAGCCGCAGACATCAGCCTTTCTCCAACATAATTAAAATTGTGTAAAGTTGTGTGTTTTTAGGACTTGAAATTTGAAAAATTTACGGAAGAAAGTTACCGAATTCCTACTCTTCTCCTTTTGTTATTAAGAATGACTTACAATAAAGTATTTAGGTTTTCAATTTCGAAAACTTTCTGAGGGAGCTTGTCTTAACCCCATCCATTTCCCTAACATCATACAAGATGTCTTCGAATGTTTCGGTCTTTAATTTCAATTAAGTTTCTTGCTAAAGTCACCGATCGCCCAATCATCAAAAAAATATCATCTAAAATTCTGTTTTAGGACCTCAATTTCTTCGTTCTTTCCCAGCATCATTCAAGTTTTTCAAAAATTTCGTTTCATGACTTTAATTTCGAAAAGAGAGGGGAGAGTTCCCTAACTCATCTCTTCCTGTAACATCATCAAAGATGACCGTTACTTTTAGCTAAATCGAATTAAATGACCTTAAATTGCATTTCTGAAGTGTCAATTTTAAAAATTTCCGGGGAGCACTCGCAAATCCCCGCTCTTCTGAACATCACTATGGGAAAATGAAATGAGCTGATGTGTGCCTTACATGACTTCCTTTTACTGCAATTGAATGTAATTTTCCCATTATTGGTAATTTTAATGTGATTTAATAGTTTACTCTCTAAATATCACCAACAGAGACCAAATTGAAACCAGGTTTTGAAAAAAAATAATCGCCAAATTTGTTGCCAAGTTCGCGACAAAACTTGGCGACCAAAAGACTGACGATATATCGCTAAGTGTCCGCCAAATTGTAACACCACTTGAGTTTACATCGAAATTAAAAATGATTTCCCCACCCCAAAAAGGGGCAAAAGACCCCCTTAAAAACACCCGAATGCAACCAAAAGGGGAGGTGCACAATTAGACCCCACTAGGAGTCTACGTACCAAATTTCAACTTTCTAGGACATATCGTTCTTGAGTTATGCGACATACATACGCACATCCGCACATACATACTTTTAGGTACATACGGACGTCACGAGAAAACTCGTTGTAACTAGAATGCCTTGTTGTAACTAACTCGGGAATCGTCAAAATGGATATTTCGGGTGTCTATACGTTCTTAGGCACTTATCCACGTGTGGTCGAGTCGAAAAGAAAACTCAACATTCATTCGGGGATGAGCAAAATGCAAATTAAGGTCGATTTTTGAGTGAAATTTTTTTCGTGAATACAATACTTCTTTTTTTGTAAAAGAAAGTAAAAATAAAACCCATCCCTCAATTCTTAAACGGAAGGGGTGTCAAATTTTTACTTATCCCCCGGACGCTGCTACGCCTCTGAGAAAGATGGGGGGGGGGGAGTTCTCTATACAGTTTGGATATGTGAAAGGGGTGGGAGGGCGTAATCTTTAAGCTTGGCCTAGGGCATAAATAGACGTTAATCCGGCCCTGGGTATGCGTACGTTCTAGTTGTGCACTTAACTTTTTGTTCTCGATCGGGTGTTCTGAAAAGGCTGTTTACTCTTTTTTTGTGGCTATTAATTACTTATTTCAATGCAAAACTAATATAGCGTCTCAGACTGACGATCATTTGGTGATATATTGCCGAATAGGAGATCATGGAAACAAATATGAAATGGCGAAACCGTTTTTTGTGTCATTATAAAAGATTCCCGTTGAACAGACGGTAATTTTTAATTTTTCGATATTTGTAATATGAATCACAGTAATAGTCTTTTTTGTATCGCTTCGGCGGAGTTACAAGGTTGGGGCCCTTCGAAATACATTTTGGGGCCCTATTTCTCTATCACAGAAGTTGTAAAACATTTATCGTAAGCATTTTTGTCGATGCCCCTATGGTTATGGGGCCTCTCGCGCAATTGCAACATTTGCTATATTTTAAATCCGCCACTGCACGTTGAAACAAACTCGGGTGCAAGTTTTGGAATGGTTTTTCTGCTCAATGTTTATGATTATTTTGAACTCTTATTTTTTACGACTATTTTTTGAATTTCCGAGAACACTTGCGTGCCCCTCCTCCCACTCCCTCAATTTCTAAAATTAAACTCTAGTTGTACTTCTGAGTTGTTTAAGACTAACACCATTCATAAAATTAGAGACTTTTTTTTTTCAAACTTTATCTATTGTTTAGAAAGAATTTAGAGCATTAATGTAAGAAAGTGATTAAAGACGTTTTGAATGGTGAAATAATTCGGAAATCAAAGGGACTTTGGAATTTTTTCTTCGGAAGTGCTGAAGTAGATTCAGAAACTCTTACGAATCGTTGGTGGTAGCGGTTCTGTACTAAAAAATTGCCGAAGCGTGAGTTACTCCAAAATCTGAGGGTGACCCCCCTAAACCTACCTCGTCGTTTCAAGCATTTCTTAATATTTAGCGATTATTTATTTTGGTCAAGAAATGTCATTTTCCGTATTTCTCATACTTGTTACACCTATATTTCGTAATGCGCCATCTTTTTTGCATCATTAATAGCGATCAATTGAGTAACTATTTTTATGTATCCATATAAAATCAATGAATAAGTTATTTTCGTTTTTTATAGAAAAGTTTCAAGGATTTTCTATAATGCATTTTTTTAAATTTCAGAAAATTGTTAAATTGAAAAATTTAATTTGAACTTGTTTGTAAAGCTTCATAAAAGATTGAACAATCAAATTGTTCAATATTAGTCTCTTTGTTTTTCTTCCTTTCTTTTCTTTCTTTCTTTTTTTTTTTTTTTTGGCTGTTGTTCTTTCTCTTTCATCATGCAGCAGTCAAAAAAAGGAGAAGCATAACTACACCCTAAACAGATTGTACGTAGTACGATCCAAAAATTCAGGGACAAGCTGTATAAAACCTTACCCAGAATAGTTCACATTACCAAAGCACATCCACTTTCAAAAGGTCACCTTGAGGGACTATGTACTTCTGCCAGTGTTCATATAACTTTTGGAAACGCTCCTGGAAGTCATTTTTCGCTACCTTCTATGATGCAGCTTTATCTTCTCCTGACGGAAGAAAGCTGCGTCCATGCAAATGTTTTTTTGCTGGGAACAGGTAAAAGTCACACAGAGCAAAGTCCAACGAAACGTTATGTTATTTGTTTGTCATATCAGAGTATTGACCAATCGAACCGTGCATCCTCAACATGAAAGTCGCCTTCTTCCCCACGATGAAGTCAAACCAGCAGCGCAAGAGACCTTGCAAAGGGTTGCGAAAACTGTCTTCCAAGAGTACTTCTAAAAGCCATACGAACGTTGGCAAAAGCCGTTCGAGGTGATTATTTTGTAGATAGATGTGCTTCGTTAATGTGAACTATTAAGGGTAAGGTTTTATACAACTTGTCCTCGAACCTTTAGATCATACTACGTACGTATGAGTTTTCAACTTACTATTTCATAACTTTTTGAGTGGCGCAAGTTTACGCACATGAAAACATCACAAGAGAATTTGCGATAATTAACTGAGGAGGCGTTCAAAATGGATATTTCGGTCACCTTATGTTCTTAGAAACATATGCATGTACAGATGTGCAGAAAAAACTTGTGAAGTATAATTTGGGTGATCGTAAAATAGAAATTTAGGTCGAAATCGAGATTTTTTTTTTTTTTTTTGTGATTACAATTCCTTATTCGTAGAAAGGAAGTGAAATGAATCAATAATCCTTTAAATCCCTGACAAACTTATCAATTTATTTCTGTTTGATTTTTTTTTTTTTTTTTTTGCCATCGGCCAACAGCATCGGCCATCGGCCATCTTTGAACAATCGGCCAACAATCGGCATCGGCCCATCGGCCAAAAAATGCCATCGGTCGAGCCCTAATTTTTGGGTTTGTATTCTGCATTGGCAGACTGCTGAAAAGAATTCTGCTACCTGGTTTGGGACCAGGACCAGAGATTGTACTGATTTTAGGATTTGGTGAATTTTAAGGTCATAAAATAACGATAAATTTTTCAATACATCAAATCAAAATCTTAAGGCAAGCAAAATGAATGAAACACATAATTGCATTTTTTTGCTTCTTTATTACAATTATACATGGCAAAAAATACTGAAATGTGTGTGATGAAAGCAATATGATAAAATCTAAGAAACTATTTCATAATTTTTTAGTAAATCAGTTTGTAACCTGTTCTTTTTTTAAATTATAAATAATCATTAGGTTTTGTTCAGTAATGCAACATAGTTTCTACAAAAACCTTTCTTTGAAAACTCCTAACACTAAAATGATTAGATGAATAAAATAGTTTTAATGAGCAGATTTGTGGTACTCTACTGTATCTGTTTGGCAGTTTCAAGTTTTTCTACAGTTGTGCAATTTATAACCTCTTTTGATATGCTTTTATTTTTTAAGAAATATCTATGAAAAAATTATCATTCAATGTGCTTATGTTGTTAAAAATTAGATTTTTTGGAGAAACCAATACGTCTTTTATTAAAAAAAAAAAAATTCAATATTTTTGCATTTTAAGTCAAGTGTTTTGTTTGCTGGCCTCAGGGTTCAAAATTAACAGTTAAAATAAGACTAAAAATTTAAGTTTGATGACCATGATTTGACATCCAGTAAACCTTTTTGATGTTAAACTTTTTATAAAAAAATTTATGATCGTAGTTTTTACGTCGAGTCTTTCTTTATTGGTAGCTTTATATGTCATGCAGAAAAGGTTTATATATTAGGCAGAAATTGCTTAATATACTTGAACTATTTTTAAATTATGCCTGAGCAGAAAATTTTGGCAACTATAAACAAAATCTGGATGCCAATAACTTTTTACATCCTATTTTTTAAAAGAGAGAATTGTCACCTATTAAAGGAGCGAAAGACCCCCCCCCCTCCAACCACTGGTATGCGGTCATGGAACCGGGCTCTTTTGATCTCAACTGTTATAGACAGGGCCGGATTTGGAAGTGTGGAGGCCCTGGGGCAACAAATGAGTGGAGGTTCCTAATCAGGGTTCGAAAAGATCATCATATTTTCGAAAATATCCAATACTTTGATATATATCCGAATGTTTTGATATAAACTGCTCGACATTGAAAATGCAACACCAGGAAAAAATGATCAGAAAGTGATGAAATTTGGAAAAAAGATAGAGACAGCAAGGAATAATAAATGATCTTAATTTCAAAATGATAGACAGAATGCATTGCGAGAACGGCATCGGCTCAGTAGGATGTAGGACCACCGAGGACAGTGATACATGAAGAAACACGTCTAGGCATAGAGTCAATAAGGGTGCGGATGGTGTCCAGGAGGATGGATCTCCATTCCCTTTCAACCATTTGCCACAGTTCGTCTTCTGAACGAGGTAGGGACAGAGTCTGCAAACGGCGTCCAATCACATCTCACACATGTTCGATTGGTGACAGGTCAGGAGTGTATGGTGGTCAGGGAAGCATCTGGGTGCCTTGGAGAGCATGTTGGCAGGTACGAGCACTGTGTGGTCGGTGTTATCCTGCTTAAAAATTGCATTAGGTAGCCCTTGAAGGTAAGGGATTGCCACCGGCCGCAGCACATTATCCAAGTATCGTTGAGCCGTCATAGTGCCCTGAATACCAACTAGAGGTGATATGGAATTGTACGCAATTGCGCCCTAAACCATTATGCCACGTTGTCGTGCGGTAGGACATTCCACAGTTACTGCCGGATTAGATCTGTCTCCACATCAACGCCACACACGTATGCGGCGACTATCACTAGATAAACACAAGCGGGATTCATCTGAGAACACGACATTTCGCCGTTCTGTCATTCACGTCGCTCTAGTCTGGCACTATACTAAACGTTGCTGTCTATGTTGTGGGGTCAATGGCAGTCTTCTTAGCGGACTCCCTGATTGCAGACCATGCGCGACCAAACGACGGGAAATGGTTCTGGTTGACACAGGAACATTCGGGGTATCTTGCGGATGCTGCAGAATTGAGGAACAAGTGACTTATGGGTCTGCTACAGCTTGTCGGTGGATGCGTCGATCCACACGTTCTGACATCATTCTGACTGCCCCTGCACCCCCCAATCTTGCCACATCTCGTTGTTCCAACCATCTTCGGCACAGCCGATGCACCATGCTCGCATCCATGTGGGTATCAGCTGCGATTTGACGTACGGACCAACCTTCCCTTCTCAGTTCGATCACCATACCCCTCGTAAAATCGCCTATCTGCTGGAAGTGCCTTCGTTGACGGCGGCCTGGCATTCTCTCATGTTACACGTATCCTCCAAGACAAAAACAAAATTTCTTCGATAATTCTCCAGTCAGAAATAAGGACACGAATATTGCCCATTCTGCCAAAAAAGAAAAAGGAAAGAATGTCATTTCTCTCTAATGGTTACTGTAAAAGCACTTATTTATTTTCATGAGCTATATAAAGATATCGGTGATTTCGGGAATTGAAAATTTCTTGAGTTTTATTGGGACGTAACTGAGAGTGGAAAAATTATTTCACCAAAAGTTTTCACGATTATGCCAGACTTGTGAAAATTAAAGCCTTGCAAAAATAACAGCTGTTACAGTATTTAGAAGCAAGTATTAACCTTTCTGTGGTGATAAAAATATTTTATTTTCTGTTCAAAATATTGTACGACACAAAAATTGAAAATAATGTAAAAAATAGTTTAAAATTTATAAAGTAGTTTTATATTTTTTAAACGAGTTTTTATTTTGTAGAAGGAGTGAACCTAGGATTACGTGAAAACAAAGTGCCTGTTATACTTGTTCACCAGCCTGGATTTGATGGTAAATTTTCATATACATATATTTTTTAAATACAATTACTCTAAAAATTGAAGTATATTTCTGGTACATTTGGCAATTTATTTCAGAAGTTAAAAGATATGAATTTTCTATACTGAAATCTTGTTTCATCCTTACTCCCTTCAAATTAAATATAAAGGTATTTATTGAAAAGCTTTGAAAATAGAATCAAATATAAAATGTATTTTAACATGCAAACATTGAGCACCTGCTTCACAGAAAATTGCTTGCTATATATAAGGTTTTAGTCCTTTTGCATCCTTCAAAGATTTCAATTATTTTAAGATTGGAAATTATTTGATATATGATGCATCATGTGGTAGTTAAAAAAATGTTTCAAAAATATTTTTTTAAAAAAATCTTTCGTTTGTGAATTTGGTTCTAGTTTGACAATAAATTATTGGTACTTACTTCTTTTTCAGAGAAGTACCAAATTTTAACAGAATAAGCATTCAATTGCTTGATTTTAAATTTAAAAAAGAAATAAATAAAGTATAAACTTTTTCCAACTAACATAGCTTTAAGAAAAACAAAGTCATTAAGCATACCAACACTGAAACATGCTCCATGAAAATTGTTTGCTGTATTTGGGATTTCAGTATTTTTGCAGCCTGAAAAAGGAATCATTTATTTTGAAATATGGAGGTGTTTTTATCATATGTCAGCCAAGCATAGCTTTTATTTTTTATTTAAATATTTTATTTCACTTATTTATAAAATTCTAGTCATTGCGGATTTTTCGGGAAATACTGAATGTGTAAGGAGATTAATTGTTCACTTGTTTTTAGTTAAAAATAAAATATTTACTAAAACACATTAAAAATGAAATCAATTATATAAAATGTTGTTTTAGCATGCCCACACTGAACACATGCTTTGCAGAAAGTTACTGTATTTGAAATTTCAATCCTTTTGAAGTTCGCAAATTTCTCAAGTATCTAGAAATGCAGAAATTATTTTAATCATATCCAAACTTATAACGTTTCCTATATTCAAAATTTATTATTTTAATAACACTTCCTATTTTACTGATTATTTAATTATTAGTAGTTACATATTTTTCATTTTAAGTATTAAATTTGCTAGGACTAAATAGTTAGGTGTTTTTCATTTAAACAAAAATAGAATTAAAACTTCATTAAAAAATATTTTAAATAAAAAATAAAATAAAAAAAAGAATTGAAACTATTAAATGGATATGTTTCAAAGTGTGGAAATTGATTTATCATATTCCAGCTTAGAATGACCTTTTAAACAACTTTTTTTTCCTTTCTAATTAATGAGTTATTAATAGTTATTTTTTGTGGTAAGTACCGAATATTAAAGGAATTATTACTGGTTCTATTCTCCGTTTCTTTTTAAATTGAAATAAACAATTTATTGAAATAATATTTTAAACCATGGGCATTGAAAAAAACAACAACTAATTAACCATGCCTGATAAAACACATCCTCTCTGAAAAATTGTTTGATATGTTAAGTTTTTAATCCTTTTTGCTTCCTGCAGTTTTTTATTTCCTCCCCATGTTTGGAAATAGACAATTATTTTATTAAATTTATATCCCCATTTAGAATGGCTTCTTTTTAAAAAAATGTTAACATCTTTTCTTATCTAACTAATTAGTAAATTATTACGTTCTTTTTTTGGAAAGTACAAAGTTTGAAAGGGTTAAATAACTCTCTTAAACTTTATCGAAAAATTTACTCTAAATAAAGGATTGAAAAAATAAAGTAATATATAAACACGCTACATTAAAACATATTCTCTTTGAAAAATTACTTACTGTGTTTGAGATTTCAATTTTTTTGTATCCTGCAAATTTTTCATTCATTTTGAAGTCTGAAAGTTATTTTATCATATCTTGGCTTTGAATGGTTATTTTGTTTTTTTTTTTAACTTTCCTTATTTTACTGAATATACTGTTAGTCGTTACTTTTTTTTTTTTTTTGTGAAGTACCAAAAGTAAAAGTGCTTACATCTATTTAAATTAAAAATAAAATATGTAAACCTTTAAAATCAGAATGTAGGAAGAGACAAAATAAACATTCCAACATTGAATTCATGCTTTGAAAAAAAGTATTTGTTTTGTGTCAGATTTCAATCCTTTTGCATCCTGTGAATTTTTCAATTTATCTGAAATATGAAAATTATTTTCTCATTCCCTAATATAAAATTGCTTTTCTTCCTTTTTATTTTAATTTCGTTTTATATTTTACTGCTTAATGAATTATTGATATAGTTACACTTAATTATTTCAGAAAGATTTTATTGCTTTTTGAACTGATACTGTAGAGCCCTACTAAATCACCCCTATTTTTTAAATTTTGTAAATTGTTTTGCTTAAATTTTTTTGTTTGTAGAAAAAAATACATCCAGCTTTGCCACTGGTATAAATGTTTTTCTTGAATACTTATTGTCTTTTTTTAAAAACAGTTTTGAATCTCATTTCTCCACTTGTTTTAAAAGCCCACCAAATCTAAGGCCTGTTGATTACGACTTACATTTTTGCAAGTACTAGAATCAAGACTGAAATGTGAAAGGAAAAATTACTGATTCTGGCTCCTTTTCCCCAAAATCAGTTCGACTCCGCAGCCTTAACCATCATCAGATAAATTGAAAACAGTAGAACCTCGTTTATTCGGATTTATCCAGGTTAAATTTCTAGAGTTAAAAAAAATTTTCATATTAACAAAAATAATAATTTTAAATTAGGATAGCTGAAATAAAGTGTGCCAAACATATGCTTTTTATTTTAATTATGTGTTCAACTCCTGCATTGATCGCACAATAAATTGTAGCAATCTAACAAATATCATGGCATGAAATGAATGAAAGGGGGGCTCAACCGAACCAAGCACTGCGATGAGAGGTCTATTGTACTAGTCCCCAAACAGAAGCCTTAACCCATTCATGCCGGCTGGTACAAAAATATACCAACCGGGAAAAAAATTAATTTGTCCTCACATGATGCTATCTCCCCAATAGCTGTACATTTTACATAGTAAATAATCACAAAAAGGGAAAAAAATATGTTTACTGTATCTTTGTTAAAAACGGTCGTAACAGTAGGCTTAAAACTTGAATAAATCATAACTCCAAAAGCATTCGTCTTCCGTCAAAAAGTAAAATGCAAGTTTTGCATGTATTTTAGTAATTTCAAAAAGGTTTAAAAATTGTACCATAATTGTAACAGTGTATTTGATTCAGATATACTTTTAAAACGTTGTTTTTATCTTTGTTTCGTGTTATGAATTCTCTTTTACTTTCAATGGTAGAAAATTGTACCAACCGGCGAATATGTAGTCACTGTCTTGCTTCGGGCAAATGAAGTGTTTAATCTAAAATTTGTACAAATAAGTGATATTTTTAAAAGATTTTTTAAGTATTTTAGTAGTGTTGTTAATTTATTATGGACGTCATGGACGCAAAAAGCTGATAAGAGGAAATTCGATTAGATTTGAATATAAGCTGTGAGTGTTTTTCTCGTAATACGGACTTTTATTTTTTTCGGTACCATATTACGTCACCTAGACGAATTGGTATAGCATAAAATATTAGTATTGGTATAGTATTTGTATAGTATATTTGTATAGTATGGAAAAATAATAAGAACCTAAGTACCAGAGGAAATGCATGCCATTATGGGCAAGTTTTTACTTTTATTCCTGTGCTAAATGATATTCTTTCAACTTATACATTGAAAGAGTATACAAATGTATGTTCCATTGGGTTCAAGAAATGAAATGAAGAAATACACACACAATCAACCAAGAACAGCATGTGGTAATGCTGCAATAAAGATGATGCTGTAAAATGGAACGGCAGTACTACAGTAGCAATTACAAGCAATAAAGTATTCAGGACATGATGTGAATCAACAGTAAATGAGATGCTTTTGAGAAAAATAATTTTATTATTCCAATATCGTAGTTATTGAAACACATAGCAAGTGCATCTGTCGGATAGACCTTTTTGATCCGTTAGAAGAATACGGTATTAGAAATTGTTGCAAAAAAAAAAAAAAAAAAAATGTGGAGGTCACTTTTTTTTGGGGGGGGGGGGGGGGGGCAATTTCTGCAAAGTGCTGTAAAAGAATGGCGAATGTTCCAGACTTTTTGAAAAGAAGATTCACTATTCATTCCGAGAAGATTGTGATGCATAAATATTCGGTTAAAAATATATTCAATTCGAAATTTTACTACATTTTTAGTATCGATTTTTTTCAAGTTCATATTTCATAAAATTTTATTTTACAAAATGAACACATTTCTTTTTTCTTTTGAAATAAATGAAATTGTAATTAGAAAACTCTTTTATGTAAGTGTAAGTAATATTCTACAATTATAAATAATTATAAGTGGTAATCAATGCAATTATTGCAATCAAACAATAAATCTAAAATTTGCAAACAAAATGTGCTCACACCATACAAACGCCGGTTGGTAGAAAAATCTACCATAAAAATAAAAATAGAAAATTTAACGGGAAAAATTAAATTTGTATATAATGCACTTACTAGACATAAAATAAATAAATACTAATAAAATTATCACAGTTTATTGTTTTTTTCGAAACCGGCATTAATGGGTTAAAACAGACCAGTAGCTGAAGCAGAATTCAGCAAACACCTAATATGAATATTATGAATCTCGCATGGTTCAAGTAAATGATGACCAAGGTGTTCAAACCTATAGGCAGAAAACACTTCACAATCACACAGGGTGTGAGTAATAGTTTCCTCCTTAAATAACCTCTGTAAATTTGATCATTACTGACACCCATTATAGCAAGGTGCCACTTTAAGGTGTAAAGTCCAATAAGAAGACCAAAAGCCTTCCTAATACTATTTTTGTTAAGAAGCCTATTGCATTTCTGGCATATGATCCTCAGAGAGAATCAGGTCTGTCCTCCTTAGAAAGACAAGCTGAATATGTTCAATGTCATCAGGAGATAATCTCTCCGACGGGAAGGTTTCTCTCACAACAACCATCTTAAACATACGCAGTGCATGAGCCTAGGACTGTGGTTGACCAGTCCTTACTCCTTAAGATGCAGCAGTTTGTGCAGGGGTTGAAACCTCCGATCGATGACATTTGGTTTCTCCTACCTTCTCATGGATGGCTGGCCCAGTGGCTTTCGCCTTCTGTAACAGCCCCCCCCCCCCATCTCTTGCCTGTGCCTGTTGCATTTCGTGCATAAATGAGTACCCCCTGCCCCCCTACTGCAGTGTCGGTGAGTTGCATACCTGCACCCTCACCTCCTCCAGCAGCAAGATTGCTGGTTCTCTCCATGAAGCCAGTATCCAGCTCCAAAAGAGTAGGGAACTGGGCTGTTGTAAACGGTCAACACCCGCACAACCACCTTGTACGAGTGCAAGGCAAGTTACAACGAGGTTTCGCCGGGTTCCTCGAGGGGACCCTTTAGTCATCAGACAATCCAGATGCCATCCATCCACCAGCACGGTGCCTCACACCTTAGATTACGTATCCATTTTAGTCGCCTTTTACGACACGAATGGACTACGTTGGGATTATTCTGCTCCGGTCACCACACGGAGATATCATGGCATACTTGGAACGTCGGACCAAAAACACTGCAACTGAACTATAAATGATAGAACATGAAATGTACTAGACAGCCCAGTTATCACATCCAGAGACTATACTTTTGTTCTTATTGGAGTTCATCAGTCAAGATTGGTGAATAACTGAGCTGGAAGCAGATGTCATCTCATTGAAGCTGAGAGTATCAACAAACTGCCTTAGCCCTGGCTTAGGGGCTATAACTTACTGCTAAATACCCAAGCTTTGCCTTCAATTCACGAGTCGAACAGCATCATGCTGCGGACACCCGCTGGTGAGATAATTTTTATTTATCTACCAGTTTGTTGATACAAACGCTCAGCTTCAATGAGAGGACATCTGCCTCCAGCTCGGTTATTCACTAGTTCAGGCTGATGAGTCCCAATAAGATCGAAACTGCAGTCTCTGGATGTGATAACCGGCTGTGTGGTACATTGCATGTAGTTCTGCCTTAGTCATGGCTTATGGTCATTAACTTAGTAAATGACAGTGGTTTAATTGAATAATGTAAATGATAAAGTGTGCATTGTGTGAAAAACAATCCTACGTAATTTTGTTACAAAGCATTGTTTTTTGCTGTAATATGAGGATCAATCAATAAATAACAAGGCAGAGATATTCTTGAAAAATACTGACCGAAATTTTCCCACTGGGAAATTAGTCGCATAATTCCGCACTCATAAAAGTCCTTTGGCTGCTGCTGGAACCAATTACGCACGTACTTTTTTATTTCATCGTCCAAATGGAATTGTTGTCCTCGAAGTGCCTTCTTGTGCTTCCCAAAGATGTAAGATCATATGGGGATAGATCTGGACTATAGGGGGGGGGGGGAGTTCAAGACTTTCCACTCAACTTTCTGCCAAAGTTCCTCAGTTGTATTGGTTGTCTGTGTTCTAGCGTTATCATGCAACATGATGACAGCATGTGAAAGTTTACTAGAACCACACACAGCCAATGCAAAAAAAAGAACTTTTGCTGAAATTTAAGTGGGAAGTCTTGACTCGCCCCCCTCAGAGTCCAAATCTATCCCAATATGATCCCACATCTTTGAGGACCTCGAGAAGGAACTTCGGGGAGAAAGATTTCATTCGGACAACGAAGTTATGGAGTGCATGCATAATTGGTTCCAGCAGCAGCCAAAAGATTTTTATTGGCACGTAATTATGCGACTAATTACCCAGTGGGATAAGTGTATAAATAATTTCGGTCAGTATTGTTAAAAAATGCCGAATTAAATCTGTTTTATAGGCTCTCTCTCATTATGTATTGACTGATCCTAATATATAGTGAAAGTTATAGTAATATTTATCTAAACCTTATGTTTCAGGTGTAGGCAGTGGCTGGGATCTAATTGCTCCCCAGGGTTGGAGCATGGCATTCTGGATCCCATTCAGCTATGGTGGATCACATGTCGCTGGACTCAGGGATGTGAGCACTGTAAACATAGAAGCTGGTGTTCCAAACTTCCCTTACAGCTACCCTGATACCGCTGCTGGTAGAGTGTACGAAGAAGAAGATCAGGAAGAAAATACCAAGAAATTTTTGAGGTATCCACCTAATAAGAGACCTAATTTTGAATCCTTGGGCACTGTGTCACCTTTTAGTATGCCCTGGGTAACACTTTTAGATAACTGGGAAGACGAACTTAAGCATCAAAATTCTGAGTGGATCCAAACAGTTTTTTCGTCTTCCAATGTATCTTCCTCCCAAAGACCATCCGATAAAGATAGCAGCAGTATGTTTGTTCTGAGATCTAAAAGACTGTTGAAAGAACTGAAGAGATTGAATAAAAATATTTCTAAAATGGTCTGCACACTGGATACGGAGGACGCACAGGAAACGCTGGATTCATTAACTTCTTTTGTGAATTTGTGTGTTGCAGAAGTTGAACTCATAAAAAGATCAATTGTTTTAGTAAAAATTGATTCTCTGTGTAGAGGCATACCAAAGAAATTTTCCGCACTTTATTTACCAAATGAATCCGACCACCAGTTGCTGAGAGAGAATTCCAAACTTCTGAATCCTGTAGAACCGAATCATTCTGAACCATCCAATAAAAGGCAGAAGTTATCTAAAAAGGAAAAAAAGGAAAAGCTTGAGCATATGTTATCGTCTTGGAAGAAGCCTGAAAATTTATTTTTGAATTCTGAACGTAAAATTATAGGTTTTGTGTCGGAAGGTGGTTTTTCCAGTTTGAGAGGCTTTGGGTGCGGCATAGGACACTGTGCTTTGACAGGTTTTCTTACATTGTTTGAACATTGTATAAAATTTCAAATACCACCAGTAATGTTATTTAGGGAGCAGAGCAGTTTTCAATATCGTGCTGCTAATGTTGAAGTAATTGATTTCTACTAGTTTATATAAATATTATTTTAATTATATTCTTCACTATGTTGTTTTTCAGATTCTTTATATAATGATACTGGACATGAATTATTGTTCATGTTAAAAAAAATAAATATATAAATAAAATATTTGTATTTTTATTTTCACAAAAAAAAACAATGTTTTTCTGTATTGCTTTGTTCTCATGAGTCAGTTTACATGAAGTGATGAATTACATCAATTTATCGTAAATTAAAACTAACTCATGATAAGTCAACTTCTGATTCGCTGAGGCTTAAATGATTTCATTTGTTAAAATGGGGTGAGGAATGCCAGTTTCCATTTTGGTAATGATTGTTGGCACAGTGTCAATTTAAGAGTTCCCCCCTCTTTTAACACAAACAAAAATAAGTTTGTTCAAGATCAAGCATCAAATTACAGCTAAAAATGATAATAATAAAAACATTTGGCTTTCTATTTAACAACTTTCAAGGGACCACAAAAAATCGTCCTTAAGTAGAATGCATCCTTAAATAGAATGCTTTTAAAACTACAGTGGAGCCTCCGGGACCGTGAAAAATCGTCTTTAAATAGAGAAAGTCGTTACATAGAGCCTTGTTAAACAGAGAGTTAACTATATAAACAGTATAACCTTGATTTAACAACTGTCAATGGACCGAAAAAAGTTATCGTTAAGTCAAAGAGCATTTTAATGTATCATTAAATTGGGGGAATCGGGGTATCGTTAAATCAGAGTTATACTGTATCTATATTTTTTTCCGAGATTTTGTTTTTCAAATCTTGTCCTGACTGCAGAAAACAATGTTGTCATTCACAAAAACTGTATACACATGTTTTGAAATTGAAAATAACTTCTTCACCAATTCGAAAGGTGTGAGCTTCAGGGTTTCAGTACAGTAACACAGGATAACTTTGAGCCCCAATTTCTGCAAGAATGTTGCATAGTATACAGTCTATCCTCGTTTATGGCGATTAATCTGTCCTAGACTTAACCGCGGTAATTGAATTTTTGCAAAGTAGGATTCTTTCAGTAGGCAAATATATAATACATTTGCACAAATACAGTTTACAGAAAGTATAAAATTTCTTCATAATACATAATGTTTATGACTTACAAGGAGACAATACGGTCTCGGAAATTCAGATCGGGATGAGATTTGGCAGATTAGTAGTATCGTTAAGGGTACTCTCAGGGTAAAGTAATAAAGCGCAAAAATTCCAAGAAAACAGCCTTTAAAGATTTACGCGCAACTTGTAAACTAGTAGAGATTGTTTGTAAACAAGGGCCCGGTGGTCATGTGGGCAGCGCTCTGGGGTTCCATGCGGCCGATCTGGGTTCAAATACACTGCAAGTTTCTTTTTTGTTCATTTATAAAGTAACGGTTACAGTTTTGTGCAATTTGAATTGAAGATAATGCAAAATTTTTAAACATGTAAAGCACTTTAATAGAGAAAATGGAGATAAATCAATACAAGTTAAAATTTGAATTACAACGGCTACAAAATTACTGTAGAGCTTAATTTTTAGATGATTTTTAACAATATAGTTGTTATTTATATACATACACTAGAATGATATTTATCATAAAAACATGGAAAACAAAAACTGTTTTGATATCTTGCACAATTTATAAAGGAAGATTGCTTACAGGAGCAACTTTTTTGTGAAAGAGTCGTTGGAAAACAAACTTCATTTACATTCAGGAAAATTTCTCTTTTGTCAGAAAGTTTAGAAGTATACCAGGCATATCGAATCATTTTATCAAAAATTGGCGATGACAGTTGATGATGGACAATTTGATTGTATTTTTATGCAGTCTTCACTGGTATTTATTTCTCTATTATTTTCAGGGGTGCCCACAGGGGGGATTATGGCGCAAGTTGCGTCATCAAAATTTTTTTTTGGGGGGGGGGGGATTTTTTTTCCTTTAGAACATGAAATTTTTGAATTTTGGAAAGAAAAAATATTTAAACTCATTCAACAAGAAATAGATGCATTAATAATACTTTTTTCACGTACCCCTCAGGGTCGTTGCCGTGCCCCCCCCCCCCCGTTTCTAAGAAGTGGGGCCGCCAATATCATTTTGTCAATGCAACTAATGAAGAAAAAGGGAAACTCTCCGTTGTTTTGAAAAATTAAAATAGTAATTATAAATGAACAACTGAAATAATAGTGACAAAAAGTATTTTTTCTATAAAATTTTAATAGAAAATGTAACCGTAAAATACAATTTAAGAACATCCATGCTTCTCTTTTATTAAGAGTATCTAAGTAAGGGCAACAGAAATGTACGCTTCAAACATTTTTATTAACACAAAAAAGAAAGTATTCAGTACAGCACACTCTTCACTAGGCCACAGAATGGGTGTATCTGCCTAGTCGGAAACTATGGGCTCGGCTCAAATTATTGTGCATAAAGTAAAATTAGCATAATGGGAGGAAGGACCAGCGCCAAACTAACATGGTGCTCGCCTTGTCTCACAGTGGCCCTGCTTATACAAAACCGTGCTTCATGGTTCTTCAGTAAAAAAAACATAAATAAATAGGACCGTTTCATTAGGACAGCCCAAGGATAGTAATCGCCGAAACATTCCCATACTTTTTTTTTTTGATGAAAAATGTCCTGAAAATCATCGCTAAGAGGAGAAAAATGAATGGGTCGCCGAAATAAATTTGAAATAGAGAGAGAGAGAAAAAAAAAACAGTTAAATACTAAGAGAGATCCAAAGTATTGTAATGAATACTCAAACCAAAAATTCTAAATGTTTGAATGTAAAAATCGTAAGTAAATCAAAGCTTGATCGAGACATGCAGGTGGCATATTTAAATTGAAATGAAGTGGAATAGAGACCTAAGGTATCGCAGAAAATTACCACATCCATTCAAAATGTTAAAAGTCCTTTTTCTAAGGCCGTAAACGCTTGTATTGCAAGAAAACAAAAATATTAGGGTGGGAATTGGAAAACTTTATTATGGAAAATCCAAGCAAATAAACATGTTTGGCAAAGGAAAATTGGAAAAAAATATTGCCACAATATGTTTATCAATAATTAAAATTTACAGTGAAGATAGGAGGGACATAGCCAAATTGAAAGGAGGAGTGGGAAACTCCAAACCCTTCTTTTTACGTCCCCAAAGCTGGCCTGGAAGTGAGTTTTTAAAACTTAGGTTTTGAAAAAAATCTCAGGAAAACGTTCTCAAACCTATTATTTACCCTAACGTCATTAAAGATGGCCTACACCTGAGTATTTAGGACTGCAATTTCGAAAAACCGTAAGAGTGCTCCCAACGTAACCTCCGAGAAATGCCCTCTCAATTAATCATTCATCATCATTCAAGGCCGAAAAAATTTCGTCTTTTGAACTTGAATTTCAAAAAAAAAAAACTCCCTACGATGTCCCGAAGCTGTCGTCCTCCAAATATTACCGAAGATCCTCAAAAATTTCATTGTTAAGGCTACAATTCAGAAAATTTTTCGGGGGAGATCTCCAAAACCTTCTACCCCTCTAACATTATTTAAAATCGTCTACGATTGCGTTAATTGAATTTCAATTTTGAAAATTTGCCAGGGTAGAACTCCAAATCTCTTTATTCCTTAACATTACCAAAAAATCTTCTAAAACTGCGGTTTCAACAGATCGAAATTTTTTCCAGAGAATGCCCCCCCCCCCCCTTCTCTCTCTCTCTCTCTCGCCAACATCATCAAAAAAGTCTTAAATCTCGCTTTTAGGGCTTCAATATTTCAATTACAAAACATTTCTGGTCGCGAGCCCCTTCAAAACTGCCCCCCCCCCTTTCATCGAAGGTTGGCTTAAATTACGTTTTCGGAGCTTTAATTTCAAGAAACTGACGATGCACTAAATTTTAGCAAAAGAAGTCTACAATCGCGTTTTTAAAGCTTCAAAATTTCAAAACATTCCGGGGGGAGGCGCATCTCTCTTCCCTTTAATATCACCATAGATTATCTAAAACTACATTTTTCGAACTACGATTTTCAAGTTTTTTCCCGGGGGGGGGGGGGACCCGGACCCCGTTTACGTGTCATAATCAGAAATAATTCACAATTGGGAATGTGTGTTTGAAGTTTGTATTTTGAAAAATTATAAGACGATGACCCCGAGTCTCTTCCTCCCTTAACATCACCATAAACCGTGTAAAACTGTTTTTCAAATAACAATCTTGAAAACTCTCGGGGGAGAGCCCTCGGACCTCCTCTTCTGAACATAATTAAATATGACGAACGATTGTGTTGGAAACTTAAATTTGGAAAAATTTTCGGGAGAGGCTCTGAACCTCCTCTCCCCTTCCTCCCATACTTAAAATATACTCTAAAACTGCGTTTTTATGTCTGCAATTTCGAAATAATGCAAGAAGTTAGCCCTCTGAAGGCTCCTAATTCGGATTGAATATTATCCTTACGATTAAATTTATATTACTAGTACTAAGGTCTAGTAATATGACTTTCCCTGCTAAACCAGAAGCCAAATCTTTTCTCTCTCTCTGCATATTTGAACATGAGTTTGAAACAATTAAGGGTCCGCCCCCCCCCCCAAAGCGTACTCCCCTCTCCCCCCAAGTTTTTTGACCTAGCGACAGCCCTGGTACTCTTTCAAAAATTTAATGATCGTGTCTCTTTTTCAATGAAGGAAACATCACAGACGGCAAGGAGTTGGTGCCGTTACAAAGTTGGATCAGACGGTTTGATTTCTTTTCAATTTTTTATAAATTTTCTGGAAGTAGCACAATTTTGCATGATTAATACGTGTGACAGTGATGAGAGGGAGAGAGGTCGAAAATGTTTTATTGTTTGTAATAATTCTGACCAGCATGCTCTTCGTCTTTCATTGATTCATTTGCACCTTGACAATCTTCAAGAACTAGTTTTGAAGTTTGGGAAATGCGAATAACATATTTTTTTTTATCCTTCCAATCGACAATTAATATATTTTCTTCATTAACTAGCTTAAGCTTATAAAGAATTTTTCTCTCATTTCACTTTACTCCTAACTTCTCTGCCATTTTTAAACTGATTGTTTCAATTAATCATTAAATGATTTTTATTAAAATTTTCAGTGATGTTGGTTTTCGCTGATGGAAGTAGAACAGTCTGTTCTTAAGGTGTTTAAATTATTTTTCGTAAATTATATTTACTTTCTTCTATGTCTTAATATGTATAGAAGGATATTTGATTCGTTAAAGTTCTCGAGTTCTGATTTTCAATGTTGCTGAATTGCTGAATCCATTTTTGAGGATTTTCGAAAAATATCTGACGGTGTGTGTGATCCATCTTTTTTCGCTGTGCGACATCAATTTTGGAAAACTTCCAAGAGAGTCCCTCCACTGTAACGACAGAATAATACCCTATATCAACATCTAAAACTGTGTTTCGAGAACTGCAATTTTGAAAAATTTATAGGAGAGAGCCCCTGATTCCCCGTTCCTTAACATGATCAAAGACAAGCCTAAAATTGTGTATTTAGTGTATCAATTTCAAAAAATTGCCGGAGGATTGCACCGAAATTCACCTTCCACTAACATTATCAAGATCCGTTAAAACTGCGTTTTTAAAGCTACAAGTTCGAAAATTTAAGTAGTGTGCCTCCCCCCCCCCCCTTTCGTCAACACTATTAAAAAGTCGTCTTAAATTTGGTTTCAGCGCTTCAATTTCGAGAAAATTCCGGGAGAGCTTCCGAAAACTATTTTTCTTAACGTCACAAAGGTCGGCTACAACTGCGATTTTAGAGCTTCAGTTTTAGAAAACTGCTTTTCTCCCAACCATAGATGGCGTTTTTAAGATGTCAATTTTGAAAATTTTCCTGGGGCGAGCCCTATAGGATCTCTTCTTTCCCTAACGTTACCACAGATAGTCTAAAACTGCGTTTTTTAGAACTACAATTTTGAAAACAAAGGAGAGCCCTCCTTAACACAACGTTAGACTATCCACAATTGCACTAAAGTTTCAATTCTGAAAAATTACTGGGAAGGGGCCACCAAACCTTTTACCCCCCCCTTAACATCACCAGCGATCGTCTAAAACTGTAGTTTTAAAACTACGATTTTGAAAATTTTCCGGGGAGAAACCCCCGCCTCCCCCCCTACTTAAGTGACAAAAAAATAAAATTCATATTTTATAGATTTACATTGTATAATTCTAATAATTACTCCATCCCAAGCCAGAAAGTTGAATCCCCTCTCCCTGTAAGTATTCATACGTTTGAAGAAAAAAAAAAAAAAAATAAGGCGTAGCAAAATTCAGGGGTACCCGAAACTTGTTTACTCAAGCTCCACGTTGTAAAATTTGGGATAGCAAGGCGGTTCAACAATCCAACAGTAATCAAATGGTATTTGTTAGAGCTACCCCCCTCCCCCCCCCCGTGAATTTGACTGAAAATTAAACACTCTAAAAACTGTTATCTTTAACCAGATTCGAAAGCGAGAATTTTTTTTGGGGGGGGGGGGGAATTTGCGCCATCGAGCTTGGGGAAGGGGATGGGCACCCCTGATTATTTTCAACGAGATACGCGCAATTTTGTATATGTTTTATTAAATTTTTTACCTGTCTATAAAAATAGACGTCGCAAGGTTGAACAAGTGGAGTACATTTTGGTGAAACTCACTTTAACTGTACAAGTTGGAGATTTTTCATCATCCTGGAAAATTTGGTCATATAGTTCAGGTTTTGTTTGTCCTCCCCAAGAGTCGATAATCAATAGAAATTCTTCTTTTCCCACACAAAACTTCAAGCAACGGTTCAAAAATTCGATGTATAGTCCTGTCGTTAGCTTTCCTGATTTTGAAGATGTTATTATGACATTTTTATATTTTTGCGAGTATTCATCAATCGTTTTTTGAATTCAGGAGCCAAAAAAACCATCAGTTGCTTCTTGTAAACAAACAAATACAAGGGGCAGAACTTTTCCAGACAGGGTAAGAGAATATGAGCGGTGTATGAATGCGTTACTCTATTCATGTCGTGCCTTTTGGAGAAAATAGTTTTACTTCCCTTTTGAGCCAAAGTCCTGTTGTACACCGACTGATACTGACGTCCTGGAAAAAGGAAATGGGAATTAAAATATTTTGTCAAAAGCAGGCGCGGATCCAGAGAGAGGGTCATGGGGGGGGGGAGGTCATGACCCATCTTTTAAATGACCAATTATAGAATGAAATTGCATTTTTGGGACATATTTCGAAAAAAAATTGTCCATTTCACACAAAAATTACCCTTTTACCCCTCCCTTTCCGAAAATGGCCTCCTCCTAAACCAGAAGCTGGATCCGCCCTTGGTCTGAAGATCGTAAAATAAGTTTTTATTTACTGACTTGTTTGGTCAGTATTGATAACATAATCGTTTTTGAAATTCGGTATCAACTTTAACGTCTGGATTACACAAGTGTCTGCAGAAGCCAAAGTTTCTTCGATCGTCGCAGTTTCTCTTTTTGAAACAAATTTTGTGACTTTTTCGTTGTGAATGGCATGCTTCCTTTTGAATTTTTTTCCCAACTGACAGATGCTTTAAATTCAAAATCTGTAAACTGTCGTACTGCTGCTAAAGCCCACTATTGCATGTTCCGAGTAGTAACTTGTTGATAATTTTCTCGAGCTTCTAGAAAATGATCATATGTCCAAGAATTGATTACATCGTATTTATTGAATAGATTTCCTCCATTTTTTATTTCTTTCTCCCATTGCGATAAATATTCATTTTTTAAAAACCGACTGCATCCTTTCTTTTGTAATGTTTGTAGATTCCATGTTGGGTGAGCCGTTGCTATGTTCATAACTTTAATTTTGTAATCCAAAGGAAGATGCTCTACCTCTCTTCTTTTTTTCTCTTCTGGTTCGTATTCAGCTGATGAGCTTTGAATTTCGACTTGGTCTAAAGGTTCCTCCTCACAGTTTTCATTTTCATGAGCAAGTTCGTCATGAGTTACAAATATTTTTTCAACCAGCATATCCATAGTGCGTTCATAAATTTCTTCGCCCATTAACATTGCTTCACGAGAAATTGAACTTGATGATTCTGATGCAATCAAATGATTTTCAGTAAGCAAGCTCTCGTAATAAACGACCGCATCTTTTAATCTCTGCTTCAACATTTCACTGTGCAATGAATTTTGATCCATTTTGCCAACAGATTTTTTTGTTTCAGGGTTACTTCAATAACCGACCATTTCGATTCACAATATTTTAGAAACTGAAATCCTTTTTCACGGTATAGAATGTTCTAGTCTAATATACAGCACAGACGATAAATAAATTTAATGATGAAAACAAATATGAACATTGCAGATGATAATAGATGGAAAGTCAAGAGTTGAATATTCAATGTAAAATACAGCAAACGATAAATTTACAAATAACAGAATCAAGGAGCAAAACCATTGCTCCATAAGTACGGTTAGGGTTTTTAAAATTTGACTACCTGTTTATATGCAATAAAACAACATTCTTATACTCATCCACAAAGAAACTGATTATGTATTTATTGCAGAAATCATTTACTTGGTCAAAGTTTATAATATCTAAAAATATGTAATCACTTGTTTGTGAGAATAGTAAATAGAGTTTTAATGTACTATCACACATTAAAAATACATCATATTTTTTAAATTAAGTATTACCTTCAATTCAAACTGCAAAAAGCAGTAACAGTCGCTTTATAAATGAACAAAAAAGAAACTTGCAGTGGATTTGAACCCGGATCGGCCGCATGGAACCCCAGAGCGCTGCCCACATGACCACCGGACACTTGTTTACGAGCAATCTCTAGTAGTTTACAAGTTGCGCGTAAATCTTTAAAGGCTGTTTTCGCGGAATTTTATGGCTAGTGCGCTTTATTACTTTACCCTGAGAGTACCCTTAAAGGATACTACTAATCTGCCAAATCTCATCCCGATCTGAATTTCCGAGACCGTAACGTCTCTTTATTAAATAAGTGATAATAAATAACATAATAATAAACAGATAAATATATATTCTAGTTTTGAAAAAAAATTAAGCATTAGCTTTATGTATTCACTTCATTATTTAGGTAAAAAATTGTCCCATTACTATTAAATCTAAACGGACAATGCTGCAACTAACTTCATTTTATAACCTCATCGTTAGGCTTTCATTTTCAGTATGTGACATTTTGCTGAAGTGAAAAAACTTAGGCTTTGTGTGCTCTGAATATGTCAACTTTTGCACCAGCAATACGCAATTTGCGGGAAAGTTTTTTGCTGTGCTTTCATTAGAAGAAAAGGGCAATGAAGGCCTTCAAATGTCGCAAGAAGCTTACGGAGAACATGCTTCATTGATTTCCAGTTTTGGAATAGACGTTTTTGAAGTAGTGATTTTAATACCAATGAAAAAGAGCATGATGGGTAGCTACAAAACATTGAGGTTGCCGAATTGGAGGCTATGTTGGACAAAGACTTGTGGCAAATGCAAGAAGAACAAGCAAAAACATTAGGAGGGACTGAACAAGCCATATCCCTTCGCTTAAAATCCATGGGAATGATCCAAAAGGTAGGATATTGGGTTCCGTATGAATTGAAGACGAGGGACGTTGAACGCCGTTGTTTCTCACTTGTACGCATCTGCTTCAACGGCAAAAAAGAAAATGTTTTTGCATCGTCTTGTTACTGGCGGGGGCCGTGGTAGCCTGATCGGTAAGGCATTGGACTCGGGACCGGAGGGCCTCGGGTTCGATCCTCGCTGGTCGAAGACCCACCGTCGTCATTAAAGGGGACTGGGCGACGTTAAATATGCTCGTGGTCTCAATGTCCTCCAAGTGAAACGATACCTCTGGGGGTGCTAGTACTAGGTAGCTATTAGCTCCTGGACTAGTTCAAAATTCTCACTAACTGTTCGATCCGGTGATGGTGCTGCCATCTATCGGTATATAAAATAATGGAGGCAAGGCACTTAGTATGCAGTCCTCGACATAAATACAGTTGAAGTCAGTTGTGACTCTTGAATTGTTACTGGCGACAAAAAATGAGTCGATGAAATTGGAAGTCCTAGCCCACCTGCCATATAGCCCAGACATTGCTCCTCCAGACTACTATTTGTTTTCATCAGTGACTCATTCTCTTGAGGATCAGCATTTCCGCTCCTTTGAAGCATGGGCGCCCATATGATAAATTTTAAGGGGGAGGGAATCAAATATTTTCCCCATGGTTTAGCAGGAAAAAGTTCCCCATGGAAACCGATTTCAATACAGATTAGAGTTATTAAAATTTGAAATTTTTAAAAACTTATTCATTAATTACTGATGAATAAATGTTTTTACATTTTAGCAAAGAAAAAGTGCTAACAGCAAGAAAGTTCTAATTTCTAGCGGGGAGGGGTTTCCGCCCCCACTCCCCCCCATATGGGCGCCCCTTGCTTTGAAGTCCAAAATTGGATTGCATCAGAAGATGCATCGTGTTTTAGAGATGGCATCCAAAAATTGCCAGAAAGGTGGGAAAAGGTAGTGGCCAACGATGAACAATACTTCAAAAAATGAATATGAAACCATTTTTTCACAATAAAGTCAAACTTGAAAAAAAAATCCTTTAAAACTTATTTGTACACCAGATATATACTAGTTAAAGCTTAAAAAGCCAACCGCACTAATCCGGGAGAAATCAATAAAACTGGTCATAAGAGAAAAAAAAAATGACAAAGGCTACGTTAAAAGATCCATTTAAATACTCCCACCTGAATCTGACCGTACGTAATAAACTGAAAAGTGGAAAAAATAAAATGACTAAGATTTGCTGACACATTGATAAGGTATCATAGGAGTGTAAAGTAACACAAAATAACCTTATGATATAACTAACAAGGTTTTGAATCTATACCTAAGAAAGATGGCCAATATCATATGTAATGTAAAAGTGTGCATGAGGTGAGCTTCAAAAAGTAGCTTAAGATCTCCGCTGTCCAGATATAACTGTGAAACTGTTTTTAATTAAACATAAGAACATGAAAAGAAAATGATTTCACATACCTCTAAAAAGTTTGCAGTCTAAAAAAACACTAATTTGCACAATAACTTACGCTGCATACACACTTCTTGAAAGAATGTTTCCAACTACTCTCTGCTATCTTATACTAGTAAATGGCATCATCTACAGTCCTCGTCGCCAGTCTTCAATAGCTCTCATAGCCAGTAGGGAGGGGTGTCCCTATTTACACATGCGCCTCTAAGAATATAAGTTTTCTACGTAAATTAGCACAGAAGGAACTTTACTAGAAAGTACTTATATTTCAATTTTTTACTTTTGGCTCAGGAACAATATTATTTTTTTCAAGTAGGTTAGCATTTTATTATGTACAGTAAAATTGAACTTGTAATGATAGGAATTTAAGTATAACAGTGTTTGTGCCCCAATATAATTTTTAAATTTAACTTACCATTGCAGTTGAAGCAAAATAAACTGCTTTATTGGACCATTCTGTGTGACGGATTAGGACATTTGGAGTAGTTTTGTCACTAGATTTTGTATTATAAATGCAAATAATCCAAGCTCGAAATCTTATTTTTGATAGCAACAGTAAAGATTTGTCATAAGAACTATGTAGAACATCAAAAGTTAGTCAGCTTGAAGATAATAATTGAACGACATGCAATATAATTCCTGCGGAGCAACGGGACACATACAAGTCCCGTTCCGTCACAGGCATTTTACTGTATATTCTTCAAGTATTTTATTTAAAAACAATAACTTTTAATGTGCTACGTAATTCTTATGACAATATTTCGAGCTTATTTTATGTGTATTTATAAAACAAAACACTGACAAAATACCCCACTCCATCACATGGACTGTCCCTTTTACATTTTCTACAGATAAAAATCAAACGCAACATTCGATTTAAAGATTAGGCATTCATTTATTAACTAATATGCGTTTACATTTGGTCAGGGCTCAGGTAATATGTGATTCTAGAGATATTTATACCTTGACTAGCTTAACAAAACACACACACACACACACACACACACACACACACACACACAAAAAAAAAAAAAAAAAAAAACAATGGAACTACACTGGGCACTTTCTCTCAAAAGTTAACCATGATCGAAAAGTTAAGACATGGTAAAACCTTACCTTTAGCGATTTGACATCCAAGTAAATTTATCCAAATAAGCAATTAAAGTAAGTAGCATTATGAAACCATAACGTTTTAATCCGACGCTTTCAGAATTATTACGCACATGGCGACTAGGGTTTCCGATCCCGATCCCGCATAATTTTTTAGTGGGATTGAGAGCAAAATCCCGCGAGATTCCCAGTTCCGCTCATTTTTTAAATTTAAACGTTTTCCAACATTTGCCGCTTATAAAACTATTTTCGCAAGCATCATTTGCAGTTTGAATCACCTTCCTCGCATATCTACAAGAAGAGCAAGAAAACCTCTCTCATATGATAAACAGTAGATTTACCATTTAAGAACACAATAGAAATAGAGTATACTTTTCTGAGTATGAATTGGTATTCCCATTCGAGGTTTCAGTTTTCATACGTTCAGCATTTGAGAAAACACGTATAACATTTTTGAAAACCAACACTAAAGTTTAAAATCAAGAAAATTGTGCCAAGAAAAAATACGGATGATGTATTACTGATTGTAAAACCTGCTGGAGCAGCCTCAATTCAATGTTGGAGCACTTCTGTAAGCTTAAGGAATACACTCAAAACCTTTAACTTACAAAAAAAGCACAATAAGGTTATAAATTCTGTAAATAGTATTATTTTTATGATTAATTTTTTGTAATCTAGCTAAATTTTGCATTTATTCCATTATCTTTCATCTAAAATTACCATAGTAACGTAACCTGTAAATAGTTTCTTGTAATGTACATACAACCCCCTAACATTCGACTGAAGTGTACGGTCCCCCCATTTCTGAACGATATTTGTGAATGGAATAAAAAGAAAATATGAGAATTTTGTAGGATTTTCTAGATATTTCTTCGGGTGTCTTTTGAATGAGAGCAGAGTCAGTTGTGCTTTTTAACTGTCTGAGATTCATCTGAGCCGTTGTTCTGTTTATTGTGAGACATTTGCGCCGTGTTTTTGCGTATTTGGATGTAAATACGTGCGCCATCGTTGAGTTCACGGTGTTAATTGATATCTGCTAAATTGCTGATGCTGATGATTGATTTAGAAGTTGTAACTACATTTCCTGTACTTAGCTGTAAATAAATCTCCTGCGCTTTTCTCAAAAACTGTGTCGTCATTCAAAGAAAGTTTGAAGTTGCATCACGAACTCATAACAATATTTTTCTCCAAAAGAAGAAATAAATGAAAAACCTGACATTATTAATTTTTTCGGCCCGACACTAAAAGAGGCGAGAAACTTGGATGAAACACAGTATACCTCGCATTACAGTGCAGTATTTTAAGCTGCTCAAGTTTTTGAATGTCTCTTTCCAGTGGAGAGGTGAAACTAGCAAGAAAAGAAACATCTACTTCTGAAGGCGATGAAGTTAATGAGGGTCTTTTGTAAAAAAAGCAGTTTTTTAATCTCAGTGAAACCAACTGCACTGGAGCCAGAGCGTATGTTTTCGTCAAGCACATTATTTTTTGAGCAAAAACTTTTCTCCTTCCATACGAGCACTGACTTAAGTGACGAACAATTGATATACGGGATTCGGGAAAAGTAATAATTCAAGTAACAAAAGCGGTCCTTCCTAAAAAGCACAATTTTTTATATTTAACACTAGTGGTAGCCGCACGGCTTTGTCCGTTATAGAAAAATTAAAAGGTCTTTAGGTTCGCCTGTATATTTACAAATAATGTATGGTGAATTTTCTCGCCAATTAGCTTGTACTCATGTTACGCTTCCACGTTATGATTATTTCGTATCTCGCCAATTGACTTGTGCCCATGTTACGGTTCCACGTTATGATAATTTCATAATTTACTCGTCTATCTTATGATATTTTTGTTCTTAAAATTGTAATAGAAAAAGAACCACATCGAATTTTCAAAAAATCACTTCGAGGTGCACACCCCCATGCTACAAACTAACTTTGGGCCAAATTTCATGAAAATCGGCCGAACGGTCTAGGCGCTATGCGCGTCACAGGGATCCAGACATCCTCCGGCCAGAGAGACTTTCAGCTTTATTATTAGTAATAAAGAAAGATAAAGATTAAAATTACATTTTTTAGAAGAATAAAGTCAATACTGCGGTATTCTGCGGGATTAACTCCTTACAATCCCGAAATCCCGACTGATTTCGGCGCGGGATTGGAAGCCCTTATGGCGGCAAATATGAGATAGGGAGATATTCAAGCCGTCAGTTAATGAAGTGCTGAGTATAGTTTTTATTTTTTTCGTTCATCATTCTTGCTCAGAGAGTTTTCATTTAAAGTGGTTTATCTTTGAGTTCAAAGTTATAGAAAAAAAAAAAAAAAAAACATTTGAATATGTATTTTTGATGTATCTGTTCGCTGAATGGAGGAGTGATCAAATGGGGTTGCTTCCTTCAGTCAGAAGTTCTACTTTTAGTCTCCAAAATTGATAGAATAAGCAAAACAAAACAAAACAAAAAAAAAACATGGAGTTAGAAAAAAAAACTTTCATTTTCCCAACGCTTAATTTCAAATTAATTTTTTAAAAAGACCGATTTTGAAAATAAGGCGTGGTTTTATGACGTCACAAGTGATGTATTATGGTGCATCTTGACTGGCCAGCTGAATGCTTACGCTTGCTGTCTACCGCGTTTCTAGCTTATGATAAACAGGGGAATCTCCCGAAGAATCTTCGGAATTGAAGCTATAAAAATGCAATTTTCGACTATCTAAGGAGATTTAACGGAGATTAGCCCCGGAAAGTTTTCGAAATGGAAGTATTTTTATGCAATTGTAGGTCATAATTAATGATGTTAAAAAAAAGGATGAGTGCGGAGACTCTCCCCTCACCTCCAACCCTTTTGAAGTTAAAATCTTAAAAACCAAATTATTTGACTAAAGGCGGAAGTCGAAAGCGTTCTCCCGGAAATGCTTCGAAATTGAGGTCCTGAATTTTATACGTTTTTCCCAGTGAAGTGATGGTGTTTGGTGATGATTATAGCGCGGAAATATTCCGGAATCAGGCCCGGCTCCTGGGGTAGGCGAACTAGGCGGCAGATTTTAGGGGCGGCAAATTTCGAAACTGAAGCATTTTTTTAAGGAATATCTGCTTCAGCGCCGTAAGATTCAATACTTCAATACAAATAATAATAATAATAATAATAATAATAATAATAATAATAATTTAGAGTCTGTACCAATGCTTTAATAGGCAAAACACAGTTCGGAAGTTAACAAGAAATTCAATTTAATTTTGGAGGCGGCAAATTGCATTTTTAAAGTCTTTTGAAAATATTAATGTCTGGAGCGCAGTCCGCTACGTGACCCCCTCTAGTGGGGAGGAGAGTTGTGTAATGGACCCATCCATTTTTTTTCATTTAATAGATACGTCACCTTTTTTTTTTCGCTCATATTAATGCCCTGAACGTAGCATCCCCTCATTTAAACAACTAACTGTAACAAAAACCATTGGAATTTACGAATAAAATCGAATTTCATCGATCCTATAGATTTCACGAGAATTGTGTTGATGAAGCCCTCTCCGAAACAAAAGTCCATTTACGGCCCTGTTCAAGAAGGCAAGAGAAGAGAAATAAAAATTGACAATGTGGAAACAGGTGAACAGGTGAAAATTTTTCGCAAGGGCAATAAGAACGAGTTTCTTATTATAGAGTTGACCAGAAATGATTCACGTTTTGTGACGTGGGGGGGGGGGGGGGGGGGGGGGGGGGGGGGGGGGGGGGGGGGGGGGGGGGGCGTGAAAGTGTGACATTATTTCCCTCTCTCTTTATATAGTAAAGTTACTCTCGTTTCCACAGCATTGCGTAATGGGGTTGTTTCCTTCAGTCAAAAGTACTACTTTTTAGTCACTGAAACTGATAGAATAAGCAAAAAAAAAAAAAAAAAAACCATGGAGCGAGAAAAAACTTTCATTTTCCCAACAGTTATTTTTTAATTAATTTTTTAAACTGTCCAATTTTTCAAACAAGGCGTGGTCTTGATGACGTCACAAATGGTGCTCTTTGGCGCATCTTTGTACCGCATTTCCACGTTATGATAATCAAGAAGCGAATTAAATATTGCGCTCTACGCTTGCTATCAACCACATCGTTGCCAATACACGTGAGTAAAGATGCGAATTAAATATTTTGCACTGCGAATGGCAACACTGAAAGGCATTTCATCATTTGTGATGTCATCGGCAGAAGCCGTAAACAATGAAAGCGCTCCGATTTAAGTTTTTTTTTTTTAATATTAAACTTAAAGAAATTATTTTAAAAATGGTGAGATCCTATGCTTTTAAGCATGCTCTTTCAGGAAAAAAAATGCCTTTAAAATTTTGGAATCGATCGCATTGTGTTGGTGAAATACTCCCCGAAACAAAAGTCAATTTACGGCCCTGTTCAAGAAGGCAAGGGAAGAGATAAAAATAAACAATGTGTAAACAGGTGAAAATTTTTCGCAATGGCAACAAGAAGGAGTCTCTTAGAGTCGACCACAAATGATGTCACGCTTTATGGCAGGGGGGGGGGGGTGGCGTGAAAGTGTGACAATATTTCCCTCTCTCTTCATATACATTTGGCGCCGCTTAATGTGATCACTTTGGAACAAATACAATTTGATAACAATAACCGAAAAGAATCCAGGAGACACAAAATAATGATTTTTTTAACACGCTTTTATTAGCTTCACCTGTATGTATGTATGTATATATGTATGTATTTTGTAACGGAATCCAGCAGCTCAAATTTCGCCCACTTCCTGCAATCGGATTCTTTTGAAATTTGGCGCGCGACCTCAGACCCGATGACAATGCAATATTCTATAATCAAATTAGTTAATTAGCTCTTTTAATTGTTAGTTCCTCCCATTTTAATCAATATTTTGGCATAAATCCAACAATGTGAAAAAGGAAAAATTTTAAAAAATACATTAATAAATGCTCGCAAAAATTATTTAAAAATATCTACAAAAACCTTTAATTTTTCTGCATCAGACAAAATTTGTTCCAATGTTCCAAGGTAATTAGAACATGAAATATAATTGTTTTTAACTAATTTCATGCCAAAATTTAGGTGAGCCTTCAATTGGAAATTCATTGCTGATGAGACCATTGTTGAACAAAACTTTTATTCAAATGCATCTCAAATTTTCAAAGTAATATAAATATGATTTCCGCAAATATACATCGATGACTCACAGTAGCTTCCCATCGGGGTGCCCTTGTCTTAACTTTAAGATATTACCTCACACTCGTTTTTTAAATAATTTCGTCACCTGATAATTCTCCAACATAAAACAGGACTAAAAAACAGGAAAATAAAATAACAGTTTAAAAAACTAAAAAAACACGCTTTCGTAGCAAAATGAACTAAAAGTGAAAAATAATCTTTGGATGATAGTAGTTGACCAATCACTTAATTTTAATGTAATACAAAAAAGCGTGGGGGGCTTCTTATCAGTTGTCTTGAATTTCTTCCATTTTTTGTCCAAGCAAAAATGTAAATAGACAGCCCCCCATGCTTTTTTTTTATTACATTAAAATTCAGTGATTGGTCAACTACTATCATCCAAAGATTATTTTTCACTTTTTAGTTCATTTTGCCACGAAAGCGTGTATTTTTAGTGTTTTAAACTATTATTTTATTCCAATTAAGGTGCATTTATTTTGGCACCCTCAAATTAAAATCACAATGACTCAACTGAATGCAGTTTTAAATTATAAATTATTAAATTAACAGCATGGAAATATCTGAATTATAAAAAGTTAAAGCTAAATTATGCAATTTTTAATCACATAGTAATAGGTGAAGTAAAATATGACCGTTTCCATTGACATTCGTAAACCAGTTTCAAAGCACATTCAGCTTTTCTATCTTTTCTAGCATGGTTTTGCTTGTTGTTTACATTTTAATTTAACTTCGCTTTGTTTTCAATATTGACAATTCTTTAATAGTTTACAAAGTAATGGCAACAATGGAGGTCCTATATCAATGCCTGCAACATGTCCAGCGACTGAATTTTTTTAGGTGCAAAAGAAAGTTTTCTTAGGGGGAGTCTGTGGTCACTGGGGGCGAACTTTCTGTAGCTTCATTCCTAGAAAAATTTTGAACTGCTATTGAAAACCACAAAATGTTACACAGAAAGTTAGTCTCGTCAGGGTTTGCCTATGTATTTCTGTTAATTGAGGAACAAAAACGGGGAAAAAAGTGAAAGTTTATGGATAAGTGATATGATAACACACACACACACACAATAAACGAAGACGTTGATTAAAATATCCGACTTTTGTAACGAGTGTTAACATAAAAGTGTTCCGGGACTTCGTGATTCTGATATAACATTAAGCGAATGATAACATTAACCGTGATCACATTAAGCGGCGCCTACTGTAATAAAGTTACTCTCGTTTTCACAGCACTGCGTAATTGGCGTGCTTCCGTTACTAGCGTGAATCACGAAGATATGGAAAGCTTCTCTTCAGATTACAGCTCTAAGTTTTTATCAGAATAGGGAAGTTTTCGATTTTTCAATTTTATTTTTATATGATAGAGTAACATGTATGAACATCATAGGTGAAAAAATTTTTGCGATACGATAAGTAGTTTTTTTTAAATTAATTTTTAAAGTTCAAGCGCCTGTGACGTCAGATGGCATAGGAAGTGACGTCCGATAGGAGAGAAACGCTAGCGAACCGGTTCCCATGTCATGGGAGAAATCGAAGAACGTGCATTCGACTTCGAAGATGAAACGTAAAAGGCTTATCTCCTCGCGTTTCTGGAACATTAAACCTCTCATCCTCTCGGAAATATTCGAATATCACCATTGATATTATTTGAGGAAGAGTATTTAGATTGTGCTTTAACGAATCCGGCCTCCATAGTGTGTTCATAAGGATTATTGAATTTCTAAAAAATAAAAATATCAGCGCGCTCAAACTGTCCCTAGCGAAAACAAGGGATCTTCGGCGGAAGGCTGTCCATTCGCGCCCTGTGACGTAGGCTCGTGACGTTTCAGAAGAGCGCACTTTTGCGCGTGGATTTTTAAAAATTCATTAAAAATCAACCACGGTGTTTTAAAATTCAGCGATGGTGAATTTTTTAGTTTTGAGGGTCAATTAACAATATGCAATAGCCAAAATATGAACATTTAATAGGTTGCAACTTCCCTATTGTATTTTAAGTTTCGTTTTTATTAATGCAGTCACTCTGAGTGACGTTGCTTTTCCTATCGCAACGGGGCACAAGTTGATAAGGCCGCAGCGCTTTTTGTATGCCCGCGTTCAGTGCTAAAAAAAGTCCTTCTGTATCGGAATGGCGTTTCACAGTCAGGATCTTGTGGATGGGAGAATTGCGGTAAGTATAGATGGAGAGCTGAGATAAGTAATAATTTTCTTTGTTGGGTTTAATAAACTTTTTAAAAAAAATTAACGAAACCAACCATCCGCACAAATAAAGAGGCATTTTTTCAGACCTGTCAACGTTCATACTTGCAAAACCTTACAATTTTTGAGATCTCGACTCAACAACACGTTATCGACGTTATGAGCTGTTACATGTTTTTTGGGATGGGGCTGTATCCCCCCCCCCCCGAAACAATACATGGACAACTCTCCTAATATGGGCAACTGGAAAGACAAGATATGTATTTTTCTTAAACTGCCTAAGTTCACAAAACATTTTCATTTATAACTTTTAGACAATTTGGTTGTTTCCAAAATTTTAAAAGTTTTTTTTTTTTCTGAAAGAGCATGTTTAAATACAAAGGATTGAACTATTTTTTAAAAATAATTTGGCAAAGTTTAATATTTTTTAACAATTATTTTAATTGATGCGCAGATTGAAATTCATTTTTTACGCTTCTGCACATGACATCACAAGTGATGAAATGCCATTCACTGATGCCATTTGCGCACATCGTGAATCATCATGACCTGACAACGCGGCTAACAACAAAGCGTAAACATTTAACTCGGCAATGGGGTAACGCGCCAAAGTACCTCACGTGTGACGTGAGGTACTTTGGCGGTAATGAGCAAGGGAGTGGATAGCTTTAAGAGGGCCATTGATCTTCATTGGGGACTAATTAATTGACTAGGACCAGCCTAGCTGGGCCCAGAGCCTGTTGCTGGTCGTCACATTTGTATTTGTATTTGTATAAAGACCACATCTTACTTCCAAAATCGGACATCCAAAAATTTTAAATAAAAAAACAATTCTTGGGAAAATAAAAGTTTTTTCTGTCTCCATGTTATTGTTTTTTGCTTATTCTATCAATTTCAGTGACTATAAATAGTACTTTTGACTGAAGGAAACAATGTCGTTGCACCTATTGGTCATGAAAGCCTGTAAAAACTGTTGACTGGTATGACGCAAAATGACGGAGACAAGTTTTAACCACGCAAAAGACATATTAATCTATGCAATCAAGCAAAAAATAAACTTAACTTTAAATTAAAATACTTGAAGCGCCCTAAAAATTTTATTTTAGAGAGGTATTTTAGTTTTTTTTTCTTCCTGCTTTCAGTTATGGAGAACGTTTGGACACCAAGAAAGAGGTAAACGATTGGTTTCTTAACTGTTTAACATACGTAAAATGTTATAAAACTTATTCTAAACTTTTATGTTCTGAGCTTTTTGAAGAAAATAAATCAAATAAGCTTCTTCTTAACAACATACAACTGAGTCATTTGAATATTTCAATATATATATAAAAAATATATTGAAGTTTCTATGTAGTTTCCGTTCATTCCTTCAGACCAAGGAAACATAGGCGTGCGCAGGGCTTCAGAAATGGGGGGTACCAGGTACCACTGTACCAGGAGGTTGAAATTACGCTTGGAAAGGATCCCATACTTGTTTGCTTAAAGGAAAATTTTCAAATATTGTAAGCAAAAAAGCATTTTTAAAGCTTATGAATTAAGAAATTAATGAAACTAAAAATAAAATTTTAGCCACTTTCGTAACTTTCATACCTTTCGCCCAAGGATCGGGTCTTAGTTTACGGCTAGGCTGTCATCGCCTCTCGTCGGCCCTGCTTTCCCGTGAGGTTGATGTAAGCAGTAAACCATGTCCTTGATATATGGGTCATTCTTCGAAAAGTGTAACTTTTCTTTTACACGCCTTTTACAGTAAAAACTTTAAGAAACAGTTCATTTGTTTTTCAATTTCATCAAAAATACATCTATTTAAACCTGCCAACCATTTTTAAGTTTTTTTTTCTTTTCGTTTTTTATTTTAATATATTTTTGATTCACAGCATGTGAATTCTCACCTCCGTGGCATATCACACACGATTGTATATGTTGCTTAATAACTTGTTTAATTAAAAGTATGTACACATTTATTTATTATTTCTTTCACAAGTGTCTCAAATACTAATTTTTTAAGTATATTTAATTTTTTAATACGAATTGTGTTTTAGTTCGTTGTAGTAGGATAAGGAATTTCGTCACAGAATAAATTCTCACCTCCGTTACTCAAACAGAAAATTTCCTTTCTCATTAACAAATGACAGTTATGACGTCACGTTTTGTTTCCCATGATACAAGGTTTACCCTTGTTTATTTTCAGCCATACAGCAGTTGTAAAATTTTTGTTGAAAAACAAGAAGATAGATTTTGTTTTGAAAGTCAAGTGTGGTTATTGAGAATTCTCACCTCCGTGAACTTTGATTTCAGGGATGTAAATTAATGTGAAATAAAAAAATTTTGAAAAAAAAAAAATAGAACCGACTTCAAAATTGCTCTAAAAAGTGAAAAATAATTTTATTCTTTAAACACCATCGATAATACTTTTAAACATAATTTTTGAAGTTGGCGCAAAAACAAAAAGTAAAATCCATTGTAACCATGCTTCGTTCATATTGTTTATCAAAAAATCATTCAAAGTTAAAAACGAAACATTTATATCGTTACTCAAATATGCTGTCATCAATGCGTAATGCATGTGGTAGTGAAGAAACTGGGCCTGATTTAATTTATAGTTGTAACTGAGTTATGGCTGTGAATGACTTTATCGATCGTTTTTGCGCCAACTTTAAAAATTATGTTTAAAAGTATTATCGATGGTGTTTAAAGAATAAAATTATTTTTCACTTTTTAGAGCAATTTTGAAGTCGGTTCTATTTTTTTTTATTTTTCAAAAATTTTTTATTTTATTCTTTTTAGTGTAAATGTATTTCAAAAATATTAAGAAGTTACTATAACGAAACTTTACCTTATTTTTTTCATAAAAATGCTCCATACTAAAAAAATAAAAACACGCCTTAAACTTTAAGCGATTGACAATAAAAATTTATCTTTGTTCCTCGCTGGAATTCATTTGAGTGTTAATTTAATTATAACCATTTAAATATTATGTTTTCCCTAACTAATTTACATTTCACAGTATAGTTGCTTTTTGTGCAATCCTGTATCTCCTTACTCAGCCCAAATCATCTGTTATTGGCATACTTGATAACGATAAAAATACTACTATAGTTGAAGCAAACCTAACCTAGTAGCATTGTGAAGGCTAAGCAGATCCTAATCACTGCATAAACCTTGCTTCCACGTTAGGTTTACCCCCACTATAGAGCAATGACACTGAAGAAACTTGATGCTTGCTTCAGAGAAGCCTCCATTCAAAATTATTACCACAATTACTATTAATATTATTGTTGTATGGCACCAAATTGTTGAAACAATGTAGTAGGGGAGATAGCGACAGTTTTTAATACATTATTTATATAAAGCCAGATTTTTTTAAAATCAAAGATTAGTTTACTTAAAAGAAGAAAACGCGAGTCTACCAAAAAGTTATCGTTGCAATAATTAATAAAAAATTTTGCAATATGTTGCAAAAACTTGTGAAATTGTCTTATATATATAAGGCTGAAACTCGGTAATATTATTGATTACGTATAAACATAACGAAAAATATATGTCTACCGCGTCCGAAGCGTTGCCGTGCCGTGTCTACTACCCACGCAAGGTGTGAAAAAATCAGTCAATTTTGACTTAAATATATAAGCCTAATTTTTTTTTCAATAATTGTTTATAATGTATAAAATATAAAAACAAAAGTCTACCAGTTGTGTTATGTTGCAAAGGCATGATAGACACCACGGAATGTCGACCTCGTACCTCTATGTACCGTTTATCGGGCTGCTAGCTCTTGCTCAAAAAAGTTTGCTTATCGTCCCGAAATTTAAATAAATAAAGCTGATTTATTTTTTAATAAATAGTTTAAATCCTATTTTCACTAAAATTTTTAGTCTACCGTGACTAAGAGGTTGCATAGTCTTTGGTAGACGTTGCTTAAAATATAAGGTAGTTGGAAAAGTATGATTATTTTATCTTTTCATTCTTTATAAATGAAAATTTTTCAATTATTATTTTTTTTATGATTACAATTTTCTATCATATTTAAATTGATTTTCATACTTTTGTTACATTATTCATATGTGTACATATATATATATTTAACTTCTTCAAAAATATTTTGAATCACCACCTTTTGTGATATATATATATATATATATATATATATATATATATATATATATATATATATATAACTTCTTCAAAAATATTTTGAATCACCACCTTTTGAAATACATTTCGTAAATGGGGAAGTAAAGCTGTTTATTCATCTACTGCGAAGAAAGAAGTGGGGAGAGGGGAAGGACACGCCTATAATAACCTTGGGTCTGGGGCCTGGGCCTGAGTAAGGCCCCTATAGTGGAGGAGCCGACGCATCCGCCATTTTGGAGCAAACTTGATCCAGTGCTTCGCGGCAATAGCATTGCTGCTGATTTTTATATTTCTTTAGCATATGTTAAATTGGGTCAACAGATAATAGCCATCTGCAGAACTGAAAAATCTGCCTTACTGCATTTACTGGAAAAAAAAAAAAAACAGATTTTTTAAAAAATAATAAGCACTTTTCACTCAAAAGGACAAAATAACTTTTCTGAGTCAGAAAAGACAATTTAAGAATTCCTGTAGTTTTCAAAATTTTCCAAGAAAATGACACCACAAACGAAGAAAAGTGCGGTTCTAGTCATGTAGAGAATGTTTTACCATTATCTAGCTTTTAATCATAAATTTAATTGTTGAAACACGCATTTTTTTTCTTAATGGGAAAGTTTGGTTTAAAATGACTTGACCGCACTTTTCTTCGTTTGTGAAATCTTTTTCTTCAAAGAATTAAAAACTACAGGAATACTTAAATTGTCCTTTCTGACCTAGAAAAGTTATTTTGTCCTTTTGAGTGCATTATGAAAAGTGCTTATTATTTTTTAAAAAAATTTAAAGTTTTTCGTTTTCAAACAAAATTGTACTTTAGAATTTGATTTTTTAGCGTTAAGTTGTACCTTTAGGTTAAACAAATCATTGAATGAAATTCTGAAGTCTGTAAGTGATCTAGTTGCTGATTATACGCAAAAAATTGGTTTACAACATATAAGTAATTTAGGATAAAGATCCTAATACGTCTTTTTACTTAGCCCCGTTATCGATTATTGGCATAGATGCATAGATGAGGATAAAAACCCTAAGAAAGCAACGACTGTAAATAAATTTCATTCTTGCTCCAGAGAGGACTTGATTCAAAATTTTCATTGTGATTAGTATTAACATTACATTTACAAGGCAACAAAATTTGTAACAATGGACTTTATATTTAATCATTTAATGGGGAAATTACATCAAATTTGCTATTTTCCATCCTAACTGAAATAATCATGTTATTTCAGAATTTTAAATTTTCAGCCTTAAGTTGTACCTTAAGATTAAGCAAATCATTTAGTAAAATCCAGAAGTCTCTTAGTGATCTAGTTGCTGAAATATAAGCAAAAGCACCCCTCAGATTACTCCATGACAATCAGGCCAAATGTAATAAAAGTGCTTAAAAAAACATCAATTCTGAACCACCTAAATTTCTCATCTGTGATGGATTCTTTTTATTATATCTAATGAAAGAAATTCCATCATCTTATGCTATGATATTGAGAAAATTATTAAGTATGTTCAGCAGTATTCCTAGTAAATTGTTTTCGACACGTAACTCGTCTCCTTCCATAAAAGATAACGAACATATCGTCGCCTCAGAGCAACAGTAAGATATCTAATCCCAGAAATAACACTAAGGTATCTTACTGTTGTTCTGAGGCGACGATATATTAAGCGGAACTCACAGAGGTCAAAAAATTCAGATAGGAGACTCTGCAACACGTCCCTCTGAATTTTTGAATCAATTAAAAAATATTACTTTTTAAGAAGATTTGCTAGAATATTTACTAAAAAACTGGGAACGAGATAACAAAGCGATTTATTTTCAAGATAAATTTGTGTATATTAACTACAAACAGTGTTATAGATTTGAAACCATCAACAGAAAAGTTGTAAAAATAGTAGATCATATTCAATCGTGCCCCAGACCGCGAAGAATCCGACACAAAAACGATTTACCATCTTTGTAATTTTTGAAAAGCTGCAGCCTCCATATGACGTCCTCCTACGATGTTCAGATACTGATGTATTAGTTATAACATTGGCTAACATGAAGTTTTTGAGTTCTTAAATAAAGGTCTGGACGGAAGTTGGCGTTGGAAAATCATTAAGATGTATCAATGTCTCTGAACTTTACAAGAATTTAGGAGGAAACGTTTGTTTCGCCTTGGTTGCTTTACACGCAATGACTGGTTGTGATCAAAATCCGGCTTTTTTCTGAAAAGGAAAAGTCCGGCCTTACGCTCTATTTACAAAGTCTGAAGAATACACATGAGCGTTAATAAATTTGAGTAAGTATCAGTCATCGCACAATGTAAAATGCATGTCGCAAATTCGAATACAACTCGAAATTTCGGAAGAGTTTGTGCGCCGAATGTACAGACAAAATAAAATGAAAAAAAATTAATGATGCAAGAACCATCACGTTTTTAAAAGTTTATAAAAATTTTGAAAAAAGATAAAGTAATTCTCGAGAACATGAAGAGTTTTGATCCGTCATCCTTAACAATATGATAGTATGAACTTCGTGAACATTTCCTCAGAACAGCTTGCATTTCGCAAATTTGGACAAATTCTCATTTAAAAAATCTGACAAGCTTATCACCTCTTGACTGTGGGTGGAAAATTGCGGACAACTGAAAAGTTTTTAAATGGTTTACTGAAAACAATTACCGCAACCAATAAAAGATGTTACATTCGAAGCACAGCCTTCTGCCTCAAGTAATCTTTTTTTTTTTTTCAACCAGACTTGGCTTTTAATAAAATTCTTTTTTTTTTTATCAATTGTTTTCTATTACAGATATTGATGATTTTACCGAGACAGCTAATAATAGTACCGACATTCACAGTGATGATGATTATTGAACTGACAATGATGCTAAGTTGAGCGTAAGACATTTTGAATATGAATTCAGCAACGAAAGCGAAAACGAAAATTATTTGGGCGAGTCAGACGTGAGCGGCGATGCAACTGATGAATAGTTCGTTTAAATAAAATTATGTTCCTTGCTACAGTTTTATAGGTTACTAGTGGTAACCGCACGGCTTTGCCCGTAGTAGAAAAATTAAAAGGTCTTTTGGTTCGCCTGTATATTTACAAAGAATGTATGGTGAACTTTCTCGCCAATTGGCTTGTACCCATGTTACGGTTCCACGTTATGATAATTTCGTAATTTACTTGTCCATCTTATGATAATTTTGTTCTTAAAATTGGAATAGAAAAAGAGTCACATCGAACTTTCGAAAAATCGCTTCGAGGTGCACACCCCCATGCTACAAACTAACTTTGTGCCAAATTTCATGAAAATCGGCCGAACGGTCTAGGCACTATGCGCACCACAGAGATCCAGACATCCTACAGACATCCTCCGGACATCTAGACAGAGAGACTTTCAGCTTTATTATTAGTAAAGATTAATTAATATGTAAAGTACTGTTTATTTGATTATTGTTAATTATTTATTGTTATGTAAGATCGATGCAAAAAATTTTATTTCATAAGTACTTGACCATAAAAAATAAAAAATAAATAAATAAAAGATGCATAATTTAAAAGGTCAAGACATTATTAATGAAAAATGAATTTCACTATAATTTTGTACATAATTTTAATTTTAATAAAATATTTTTAAATTTTATTTAAATGTTAAAATTATTTTTTTAATATACTTAAATCATTCATACTTTTATAACTAATTTATTGTTTAAGCAACGTCTACCAAAGACTATGCAACCTCTTAGTCACGGTAGACTAAAAATTTTAGTGAAAATAGGATTTAAACTATTTATTAAAAAATAAATCAGCTTTATTTATTTAAATTTCGGGACGATAAGCAAACTTTTTTGAGCAAGAGCTAGCAGCCCGATAAACGGTACATAGAGGTACGAGGTCGACATTCCGTGGTGTCTATCATGCCTTTGCAACATAACACAACTGGTAGACTTTTGTTTTTATATTTTATACATTATAAACAATTATTGAAAAAAAAATTAGGCTTATATATTTAAGTCAAAATTGACTGATTTTTTCACACCTTGCGTGGGTAGTAGACACGGCACGGCAACGCTTCGGACGCGGTAGACATATATTTTTCGTTATGTTTATACGTAATCAATAATATTACCGAGTTTCAGCCTTATATATATAAGACAATTTCACAAGTTTTTGCAACATATTGCAAAATTTTTTATTAATTATTGCAACGATAACTTTTTGGTAGACTCGCGTTTTCTTCTTTTAAGTAAGCTAATCTAATATTTAAAAAAATTCTGGCCTTATATATATTGTCGTAAAATTTCGGTCGCTATCTCCCCTACTAATGGGTTTTATGTTTAATCATTTAACAGGGAAATTGCATGAAATTTACTGTTTTTTGACCATAACTTTTTTTCTAACGAACAAATATGGTCAAAGTAATGGGACCTAAGTTGAGCCATCCCCTATCCATTAAAAGAAGAATCATCAAAATCGGTTTAAAAAAAAAAAAAAAAAAAAAAAAAAAAAAAAAACACCATACATACGGTACGAACTGATAACCGCCTCCTTTTTGAAGTCGGTTAAAAAGCAGTACACATGTTTTCATATGCTCATCATGTGTAGATCGTAGCAATGAAGAACAAATTTCGTTCCCTGAAAAATGTAATGATTAGGCTTATATTAATGGAAAATTCTTCACTTCCGTGACAGACCTTATCAATGTCATTATTTCTGAGGTGAGAATAAATGATGGAGAGGAAAATATATCAATTTTAGACCATCTACCAAAATTATAAATTACCAGAAAAATCTCAAATTTACTAATTTGGAAATAAACAAATATTATACTATTTTTTAACACACATTTAAGTTAAAAGAGTAACTAAAACTTAATCCGTACTTTAATTAAGAGAGCTTAGTAATAGATTCACACTAATCATTAAAATAGTTCATTGTTTGCACTATTAACAAAATTTCGTCTTTGATATCAAATTGGCCTCTATTTTCAAACTTTAAAAAGTTTTCCTTCTTTTTTTAAAATTATTATTATTATTATTTCCGTAAACAAGGTTTTTTTTTTTTAAATTTATTTTTCTTTATGAGTAAAATAATTGGAATTTAGCTAGGCCATTGTTTATAGTCACTTCTAGTAGGCAACACTTTCATGTAAGAATAAAAAAAAAGGTTTTGAAATTGAGAAATACTTTCGTTCAAAAGATACACATTCTGGAGAATGACCCATATACCCAATCAAGTTTAAAGACTTGAGAAAAACTACAGCAACATTACTCAATCTGCTGCCCATTGGATCTCACGCAAAGCACTAAAGTTTTCAAAATTCTCTTTTCAAAAAATCTGGTTTATATTCTCGGGTTTCAACCTCTGTACCCATGATAAATACTGTAACCCACTACAAGACTTTGGGACCCATATGATTTTTCGAGTATCTACAGGGTAAATAAATTTGACGAAAACATCTTTCAGTCAAATATGCACCATAAATTTTGAAATCATCTTACAAATGAGAACTTATTGACTAATTATATACAGAAACTTTCTTGCTTATTTGTTTAAATCCTTTCAGAGATCCAGCACACTGAAAGAATTCATCGAAAGATTAAATGAAGATGAGATACAAAGATATGTAAGCTCGATCACATACGATATAGAAACGCAACAAATCTTCATACAGCTGTCTCAAAAATATTTGAAAACTGCAGATGATTTAGAAGCTACAAGAACTGCAAATGCTGGAATCAGAGCAGCCAGCAGTCGCTTAAGCAGCTTGTCAAAACAGTTCAAGGAAACGTATCCTATCCTGTTGAGAGCATTCCAAAAATGGTCTCCATGTAGGCAGAAACTTATTATGATCTCAAAATCAGGAGCTACAAGTTTGGAACGTAATTCAAAATGGCTCTCTTCTTTGAGGCTGGTTTGTTCATTTGTGGATCTCGCTGGAACTTTGGCTGAGGTGGTTTTGAGGAATGGGCAGTCTCCGTGGTCTGATTTCGCGTCCACTACTGCTTCTTCTTTTGGATTCCTTGGAATACTGTCGACCATGGTGGAGATGGGAATATCCAGGAGGATTCACAGTCGATTGACGAAAGCTGTTCGCGCTGACCAGAAGCATTTCGAGCCCGTGAAAGAGTGGTTTGAACAAACCAGTGCACTAGAGTCTGCGGTGAAGGATTTCTTCCCTTATGGAATCGATAAAAATCTTGTGAAGAAAATCGAAAGTAGTATGTCTAGTATCGACAAAAATGTAAAAATATGTCTTACGGCAGTCATTTCTAAGGCACAGAAAGACATCAGATTGGTAAAGGATGAAAAGTTGTGGCAAAATGCAGATTTGTTTTCAAGAAGCGAAGCTGCAGAGCTTTGGTGGAACAAGTAAGTGATTTCTTATTCCTATTCCTTTCTTTTTGGTTCTTTTGAAAATTCTTCTTAACTGCAGGTTTCTCGGAAGTGGAGGTTACCCTTTGACCGAATGTAGCTTATCGTTTTGAGAGAGAGTAAAAGTAAAATTTAAAAGGTACAGATTGTTGATTTTGGAGCATTTCACCCTAAGATTTAAGAGTTACTAGTGACTAGAGTGGATCCCTAACCAACAAATCACTATCAGATCGATGAGCTAATGTAATGTAGGGAATTTCTGGAATCAGAGAATAAGGAAGAACGTGCGAAATTAGGTAAAAAAGGGAAAATACTGGCACAATCTGTAATTTTGCTCAAGCTCTTGCAGTAACGGGTCATCCTCTAATCAAACGTTACTCGTGGTTTCAATTCAAGAGATAATGTTTAAGAGTAAAAGCAAATTCAAACGCGCACCTTGTGGATTTTGAAACGAGCATGTCGACTGACTTTTTATATATATATATATAATCACAGACTTGTAGGTCTAAGCTTTAAAATTTCCTCTTGAATCACTAGCCTACGAGTTACTCTCAGGTCAGTTCGTTATTAGAAATAACAGCAACAAAACATTATTTACAGAATATAGTAGGTACAATTAGTAGATTACCACAAATTTTAACAGGTTTTGATGGTCAAATACCTCTGAATCCTTTAACGGGTTTTAACACGTATTGCCAATCGCAATACGTGAGTTAATGTGCTGAAAGAACCGTTACGACCCCCTCCCTCTCCCTCCCTAGAAGTTTTTTTTCTGGGGGGGGGGTTGGGTTATAGACCAATGAATAAATTTGACTAAGCAGCAAATTAGCAAAAAACATAAATATTATTAGTTTAAATAAAAGTCAATACGTATATAACTAATTAATGGCATTAATATTCATCAATAATACAGGTGAGGTTGGAGTAAAGGGCTACCGGGTAGTGAATGACTCCATTTTTAGCCGCCAAGTTTTTTTACTTAGTCACCATGTGTTAACGGGTCGTCCACAATGATGTTACGCTCCAAAGAAGGTTTGTTAAGTCGTGACAGTTTGCGGGGAGGGATAGGATGGCAAGAAGTGTGACGTCTTTTTACTTTCTTCTATATCTAATATATAGAAGAAAGTATTGGATTCGTGCAAATTTTCGAATTTCGAATTTTGACGTATTCGAACGTTTTGAGGTGTGCCGAGTCCATTTCGACTATTTTTGGAAAATGTCTGTGTCTGTGTGTATGTGTGCGTGTGTGTATGTGTGTGTGCATGTGTGTGTGTATGTGTGTCACGTCTGTGCGTGACCAGTTTTTGTGGCCGCTCTACAGCAAAAACTACCGCATGAAATCGAACGAAATTTGGTACACATATGTGCCCCTATGTGCCCATTGGTTTTTGGCGCGAATTCCTCCAAGGGGGGTGGAGCAATAGGACGTTTTTTGAGTTACGCGTGCTTGCTATTCCCCAGGAAGTAAGTGGCGGAATCAAACAAAATTTGCTCCATATGTTGCCATTAACAGGAACAGGTGCTGATTCAATTTTGGTGTCAATAACTCAAACGGGGATTGAGCTATAGAGCGTTTTTTGTCGTCAATTGTGACTGCTGTATCTCAAGAAATAATGAACGGAATGAAAGAAAAATTTATCGGCAAGTAGCCCTTAGTGGGTATAAGAGCTGATTTTATTTCGGTGTCAAAAGCTGAAAAGGGGGTGGCGCAATCAAATGTTCTTTTTTTTTCATTGTGAGTGCCATATCTCAAGAAGTAATGCTACGTTCTGGATGAAATTTGGAATAAATGTGAATCTATTTGTAAATAGGCGTTGTTTCAATTTTGGCGCCAATCGCTCCATGGGGGGCTGATTTTTTTTGTGTAAATAAAAATAGCTTTATAAATGCAACAATAAGAAAGATAAATTGTAATACTGTCGTCTGCTTATTTCACGTGATTTTAATTTTTGGGAAATAATCGGAAATGTTATCGCAATGATTTAAAATTAATAACTGTTGCCATTTTATGTTTGTTAACAAATAAAACATCTAATTAATTCAAGCAAGGCTTTTAAAATAATTTTCAAGTCGTTCTTTGCTTTGCTTTTGTGGGAATTCAGGAATTCGGACGGCCGTCAGATTTTTTTTTTTTTTTTTTGTTGCTGGGAATATTGCATTCTCTTCAAGCATAGGGATTAATCAGAATTCACAAGAAAGATATAGAAGAAAGTTTCGTGATGGCCACAACATACTAGTTTTGGTTGAAATTAAAACATTTTCACTACAATATGTCCATGTTCATGTAATGTTTTTTTTTTTTTTTTTTTTCAATAATTAGCTTTTAAAATAGCATGACATGTGACAAGGGGAGGGGATAATTTGAAGTTTGACACGGGGGGTTGGGGTGGAATCTCGGACTGTGGAGTTGGAAGGAAAATGGCCAATTCCAACTCCTCCCTGTACACCAAAATTAGTCCGACTCTACGACCATGGCAGATTGTGGACTCCGTGGCTCCAACTCTTGTTACTTTCTTCTATATCTAATATATAGAAGAAAGTATTGGATTCGTGCGAATTTTCGAATTTCGACGGATTCGAACGTTTTGGGGTCTGCTGAGTTCATTTCGACTATTTTTGGAAAATGTCTGTCTGTCTGTGTCCGTGTCCGTGTGTGTGCGTGTGTGTGTGTGTTAACAGTTTTTTGTGGTCGCCCTACAGCAAAAACTACCGCATGAATTCGAACGAAATTTGGTACACACATGTGCCGCTATGTGAACTTGTGCCCATTGGTTTTTGGCGCGAATTCCTCCAACGGGGGTGGAGCAATGGGGCGTTTTTTGAGTTATGCTTGCCTGCTATTCCGCAGGAAGTAACTGGCGGAATCAAACAAAATTTAGTCCATATGTTGTCCCTGTCAATAACTCAAACGGGGGTTTAGCTATAGAACTTTTTTGTAGTCAATTGTGACTGCTGTATCTCAAGAAATAATGAACGGAATCAAACAAAAATTTATCGACAAGTAGCCCCTAGAGAGTATTAGAGCTGATTCTATTTTGGTGTCAATAGCTGAAAAGGGAGTGGCGCAATCGAACGGTCTTTTTTTCCATTGTGAGTGCCATATCTCAAGAAGTAATGCCACGTTCTGGATGAAATTTGGAATAAATGTGAATCCATTTGTAAATAGGCGTTGGTTCAGTTTTGGCGCCAATCGCTAAATGGGGACACTGATTTTTACTTTCTTCTATATCTAATATATAGAAGAAAGTATTGGATTCGTGCAAATTTTCGAATTTCGAATTCTGACGGATTCGAACGTTTTGAGGTGTGCTGAGTCCATTTCGACTATTTTTGGAAAATGTCTGTCTGTCTGTGTGTATGTGTGTGTGTCACGTCTGTGTGTGACCAGTTTTTTGTGGCCGCTCTACAGCAAAAACTACCGCATGAAATCGAACGAAATTTGGTACACATATGTGCCCCTATGTGAACTTGTGCCCATTGATTTTTGGCGCGAATTCCTCCAAAGGGGGTGGAGCAATGGGACGTTTTTTGAGTTATGCGTGCTTGCTATTCCTCAGGAAGTAACCGGCGGAATCAAACAAAATTTGGTCCATATGTTGCCATTAACAGGAACAAGTGCTGATTCAATTTTGGTGTCAATAACTCAAACGGGGATTGAGCTATAGAACGTTTTTTGTCGTCAATTGTGACTGCTGTATCTCAAGAAATAATGAACGAAATGAAAGAAAAATTTATCGGCAAGTAGTCCTTAGTAGGTATAAGAGCTGATTTTATTTTGGTGTCAGCAGCTAAAAAGGGAGTAGCGCAATCGCCCGTTCTTTTTTTCCATTGTGAGTGCCCTATCTCAAGAAGTAATGCTACGTTCTGGTTGAAATTTGGAGTATATGTGAATCCATATGTAAACAGGCTTTGGTTCAATTTTGACGCCAATCGCTCCAAGAGGTGTTGATTTTTTTTTTTGGAATAAAAATAGCTTTATTAATGCAACAATAAGAAAGATAAATCGTAATAGATTGTCGTCTGCGTATTTCTCGTGATTTTAATTGAGTGGAAATGATCGGAAATATACGTTCGGATAAATCTGCAACGGTCTACCTCTGACGTCACAAGAATGGGTGGAGCTACGTAACCTTCTGACGTCACATCGTTTCTTTTGCTAGTTGATTTTCGCGTTTGATATTTTTTTTTCCTTTCGCTTTTCGATCTTATTTTTTATTTAGTTATTTCCCTTTTTTATCTTTATATCCTTATTGTTATTGATATAAAACAGAAAGGGAGTTTATTTTTTAAAGCATTAACGGTTTTACTTCATATTTAATTAAAATATTATTTGTTTTTAAGATATAAATTTGGCGTTCTAAAAGATATGATTATTTTATTCGAAAAATGGGAGGGGGGGGGAGGTATCAAGATTAGTTTTTCAAGTTTTTTACCAAAATATGTTTTATTTTAGCTATTTAAGGTAAACATTTTGTGGGGAAAAATAGGTTTTAAGTTTTTGTAAAATAAAACAGTATACAAAAAAAGAATGGGAAAAAAGTACGAATTTTTTTGTTAAGAAATCATTTAATTCCTTTGAGCCGAGAAATAACAGGAAATATCTAACGTTTATTAGCAAAAATAAAAAGATTGTTGAATACACGTGTTTCGGGGTTTCTAGAAACCCTTTTTCAATTCAAAGTTGTGCTTGTGAACTTTTGGATGTAAAGACATCCGGTAAAAATCTGTTTATTTATACCAAAAAACATTGGTTATTTTTCGTTAATATTATTATTAAAGTTTAAAATAGGGTGTGGCGATTGTCAAAATAAGTTTATCAAGTTACTCAACCATTATATTTTTATTTTAGCTATTAAATAAAATTTAATAGCTAAATGGGGTAATTTAATAGCTAAGTTTATGGGGAACAATGGGTTTTAAGAGTCCGGGAAATAAAACGGCTGACAAAAAAAAAAAAAAAAAAAAAAACAATGAAAATGGAAGAGCAGGATAGGGGGGGGGGCAATATTGTTATACAAAATGCAAATTATTTCTAATGAATAAGAAGAAACAGAGTTATGGATTAAAACGAAAAATATACATTACACTGAAGTTTAGGGCATTTGTGCTCAGGCATCCTAACTCCTTTAAATGACTGCTTTTGACAAAGTTTCGGTTTTTTGTATTATTTTATAGAATAAACTAGGATGACTTGAATAAGAGTTCCCTGCTCGTTTCGCTACGCTGCAGACCCGGGTTCTATGCCAAGGTTGGGCACGGTCAACTCGGTCTTTCGTTTCTTTAGTGGGTCGATAAAACGAGTACCAAGCGTGTGTGGAAGCTAAACACTAGGGGCTCCGCGTTCGGCTGACCGGAACATCTGATTTTAGCACCCCAGTGCCAAAATGTTAGTCCATAAGTTTTGTTGATTTTTCTTTCTAGGATATAAAGCTAGCAATGCGTTTTTTTAAATGAATAAACTTGTAAATATAGGATCGAATTAAAAAATATTACAAAATTTCGGGGGAGGGGGAATGAAATGAAATGGAAGGGTAACTTTTTTTTTTCTCTAGCAAATACTTGGTAATAGGTTAATAACAGATTAAAGTAGCAGAAATAACAATACCTCCGTAGTCAACATGTTAAATAACACTAGCCTACACTTCAGGCTCCCCTGTCAAGGGTGCCCACATAGGAGGGCAAGTGGGGGCTCAAGTCCCCTCCCCCCTTAGATATTGGAACCTCCTTGCTTTTAGTACTTTTTTCTTTGCAAAAATGTAAAAACATTTCTTCTCTAGCCATCAATGAATAATTTATTAAAAATGCCACACTTCAATAAGTCTAATTTGCACTGAAATCAGTATCTATGGGGAAAATATCCTGCTAAACCACAAAGAAAATATCTGAGCCCCCCCCCTTTAAAATTATGCATATGGGCACCCATGTCCCAGTACCTACCGCTTACACATGGTTTCATTGGTCAGATGGGACCCTGAAAACAGTTAAATTTTTTTTATCCAGACCAGGAGCCGGGCAATCCCTGATCCAGCACCCTAGGAGATATCGATTTGGAATGGAATCTTGGAGGTCTCCGTGATCACGACTGATTAAACGTAACCAGCTCTATCGAACCCGCGACCCTGCAGTTGCGAATCCAACGCCTTACCGATCAGGCGAATACGGCCACATGTTAAGAACATGTAAAGGTAGCTGTATCATTTACCTCGGGACCCTACTCAATGGGCTTCTTTTTCTACTAATGGATTTTACCGCAACGCTGTAATTTGAATTCTTGACATAAAAATTCAAATGAATGCCTGGGGCTGGATACTGGATGTTATGTGTTGGATGTTGCGTGCTGGATACTGTTTTCGCTTAAAAAGGATGAGTGAAGTCGAAAAGGTCGTTAATAAATAATTCGATTTCGAGGTGCATGGACGCTACCATCCAAGGGAAGGAACATGCTAGCGAAGGCCCGTGGACCAGAGGACATGGACGTGCCACCACCTGAAGAGAAGGGACATGCTCGCGGAGGCCCGAGGACATGGGAAGTTTGCATCATAAGCATAGAAACATGAAATCAAAGGAAATCAACTATTGTCAAGTAAAAACAATAAACAACCGCGATTGCAAAAACATATTTATGTAAACTTTTTTATTTTACATTTTTTTTAAATTCAGCAATTGCGAATTGCTTATTGTTCTCACTTGACCATTTTGGACGTCCGTCCGTCCTTTGATTTTATTTTTGCCACACCCTCCCCATACTGCTACACCAGCGGGCACCGTCTCCAGGTTGCATCCATTATACACACACACACAGATATCTATACACGCACACACACGCCTGCACACACACACACATAAGACTTCACACACCTACATATACACGCCTGCACACAACTGCATGCCTGAAGTTAGACTTACACGCACACGCCTACATACACACACAAACTCGTGATTGCGAAAGATATAGTCAAAATTAAAATTAATTTTTATTTATTTATTTATTTATTGATTTTCCAATTTTTGAAAAATTATGTGAATAATTATTTATTCATTTAATTTATCTTAAAGCGACTTCTAAGACGAATTTCTATTTAATTATCCAGTTCAAAAATTAAATTTTTCTGATCACAGTATTTTTGCAGTTTTGTATTTGCCCTTTGCTTAAAATGCAGTTATTTTTACTTTCTTTCTTATTTAGTATTAATAATCATTAAAAACATGCTTAAAAATATTTTAAAAGCATTAAAAGTTTTTGTTTTTAAATTATTGCAACTTTATTTTTTAAAGTCGACGAGAGGGGGAGGGCACCTTTTTGCCAATTCTGGTAAACATAAGCGATGGAATAATACTATTCGTGATGTTATTTTGCAGTCATTTAAGTTTTTTTTGTAATTTTTCAATATGTTTAACTAATCCAATTTAGTTTTTATAAGTCAAGGATGAAGAATGCCACTAAAAAAAATAAATAAATGAATAAACACCTAATTATAATAGAAAACCTAGTGATTTACGTTTAAGTTTCTTATAAATAACTAGAAAAAAAGTTAATATAAAAAAATGTCTTTTGAAAATTGATTTTTGATTTTTTTTTCAAAAGTCGTGAGTATAAGAAATCCTCCTTGCACCCCCCCCCCCTCCTTGCCGGCACCCATGTGCACCTCTCTTATTTCTTGTGGAAATAATAGGTGTCACATCATTGTCGTATCATTAAAATTACAAAAGTATAAGAAAAAGGAAAAGAATGAGTAAAAAAAAAATAGCGAGAAGAAAATAACGTAATCTGCTTATTTCAGACTGGCTGAAGAAAACGTAGCTCCACCCATTCCGATGACATCAGAAGGCAACGTAGCTGTGACGTCAGTAGTAGACCGTTGCAGATTTATCCAAACGTGGAAATATTATCTCAATGATTTAAAATTTTTAACTGTTGCCATCTCATGTTTGTTAACAAATAAAATATTTGTAATTAATTCAAGCAAGGCTTTTAAAATAACTTTCAATTTTCGCTCTTTGCTTTGCTTTTGCGATAATTCAGATATTGGAATGGTCGTCAAGTTTTTGCATGTGTAATTTTGATTTTGTTGGGAATATTTCTTCCTCGTCAAGCATGGGGAGGGATCAGAAAAAAAAAAGAAAAATATAGAAGAAAGTTTCGTGATGGCCACAACATACTAGTTTTTTTTGCGTAAATAAAAATAGCTTTATAAATGCAACAATAAGAAAGATAAATCTTAGTAGACTGTTGTGTGCGTATTTAGCGTGATTTTAACTGTTGGAAAATAAACCAGAAAATCGCGATGATTTAAAAATTTTAACTCTTGCCATCTTATGTTTGTTAATAAATAAATGTTTGTAAATATTTTAAACAAGGCTTTTAAAAAAATTTTCAATTTTCATTCTTCGCTTTGCTTTTGAGATAAATCGGGAATTGGGATGGTCATCAAGTTTTTGCGTATGCAATTTTGTTTTTGTTGGGAATATTGCTTCCTCGTCAAGCATAGGGAGGGATCAGAATTGTTAGAAAGATATAGAAGAAAGTTTCGTGATGGCCAACAACATACTAGTTTTTAGAAGTCTTCGACTTCCGAGTCCGACACCGCAGCACTAAGTGAAATATGTCAACAAAAAAAAGTGTGACATCATTTATGAACCCAAGTAGTGACCGAGTCATGATCTTCACTTAAAATCGAATATAAATAAATGATTACCTGCGTTTTCTTTCAGGGTCATCATGGAAGACCAACCCATGTTTCGGGAATCCCTCATATCTTTTCTAGAAGAAGACATCCGGCAGACGAGAATGTACCTCAGCACGACGACTCAGTACTACCGTCTCTTGGAGGCTCGGAACTTCATCCGCATCAGCACCAGAGCCAAAGTCTTGCTGATCATCGGGAACATGATCTCGGCCGCGATGCATTTGTTCGATGATGATTTGTCCGAAATATCGGAAGCCTTCAGAGAGTTGGGACAGGGCACTGAAAAAGAGTTGAGAGCAATTGAAAGCGTCGTGGAACAGTTGAAACCGCCGCTCAAGTAAAAAAGTAGCAGAGGAGGGAAATCAAGAGAAGTCTGGTGTACTGATAGCAATATCGGCAATGCTAGGTCTGCCAGATTTCTAAAATGTTAACCGGGACACTATAACGCCCCCCCCCCCCCAGCCCAGTGTTGCGAGCATTCTAAAGGGTGCAACTAGGTTGGTACAAAAATACATGTAAATAAAAGTTTCTCCTAGATAACAGGATACCCCTCAATATTTTAAAACATGTGGATAGCAAATTACTGGAAGAATTTTAGCTTCCTATTTCAACTGAAAGAGGGTGCTCAACAGACTCCCCCAAACTTCATACGTATGGGGAGGGGTTAAAAAAATCCATTGAAATGAAAAAACAGTGCTACATGTTATAATATACACGAGTAATATGCATATACATTGCAATAAAATAATTATTTAGAAAAAAAAAAAAAGCTGGGGAAATGTAATTTTTCTAAATTTGTTACATTCTTTATGCTATGGCTAATGTTAAATGAAGGGGTCATTGATCACCTTCTTAAAATTTGAGTAAGAAGCAAAAACTTTTACAGCATAATACCATTAGTAAGTCTAAGCGTCCTGGACTCTAGCTAAAAAAAGTTTTTTGAACCACCCTAGTGCACACACCCCTGGCTGTTTTTTAGAGTGTTTTATAGGGCAGCTCTCAATGCTATTAATAAATAAATGTTTACTAATTATGAACCTAAAACAGAAGTAGTAAGGAGTGACATAAGCAGATAAATTTAAACATTTTATCGCTTACATGTTAATTTTTACAAGTAATTTTAGTAAGAAGAAACACTTTAAATGAGGAATAAAAAAATTGAGTAATATAAAATATTTTTCATTGGTTAGGGCGAAGAAGAAGTCTTTAGAAGACCTTTTTAGAAAGTCTTTTCTGATTTTAAGCTTGTTGTAAAATTCCTCACAAATTATTCCGATATTAATTTTACAAGTCAATGTTACAAACGACAAAGTAATTATCCTCGATAATACTTCGCAGTTAATTATTTTTAGACTTTTTTGGTTATCTGTTACCGGGACGCGAAGTAAACGGGACGGTACACCGAGGTTTTATCTGAAACCCGGACGTCTGGCAAGCCTAGGCAGTGCTGTAGTTGTGGATAAGGCCATCCACCGGGGAAATAGATGCAGACGACTCTCACTAACCCGAAGCCTTAGACCTCGAATATTCCTTTATCTCGAAGTTTTCAATTGACCCCAAAACAATTTAGTGTTTTTACTAGAGTTTGTCTCTACATCTAAAATGTACTCCTCTATGTATGTTAAGTTTTTACGCAAATTTCGTTTTCGTTTTATCCATGAAAATGCAGTCAGAGGAATGGGGAAAAAAAGTTGGACTGCGAGGGAATTCTTGTTACGTTTAACTTTTCGTTTAACGTAACGATTGTGTAAGGAGAGTCTGCTGTGCAGATAAAAGAAAATGAAGAATATTTACCACCTCACCTCCAACTAATCAGCAAGTATCAGACTGCAAATATTTTACTGCAATTCCTTGAAAAATCCGAAAACGTGTTTCGGGAGATTGTGTTTACAAACTTGATGACGTTTTAGGACTGGATAAAAAAAAATGTACATAATGAAAAATAACTTCCTTTTTTGAAGTACCTTAATCAAATGTATTTTCCGCTAAGTGAATCATTTTTATGCAGCACCAATAATTAATTTATCCAAACTATAAATGTTACAATTTTTACTTTCTTCTATATCTAATACATAGAAGAAAGTATTGGATTCGTGCAAATTTTCGAATTTCGAATTTTGACGGATTCGAACGTTTTGAGGTGTGCTGAGTCCATTTCGACTATTTTTGGAAAATGTCTGTCTGTCTGTGTGTGTGTATGTATGTGTGTGTGTATGTATGTGTGTGTGTATGTGTGTGTGTCACGTCTGTGTGTGACCAGTTTTTTGTGGCCGCTCTACAGCAAAAACTACCGCATGAAATCGAACGAAATTTGGTACACATATGTGCCCCTATGTGAACTTGTGCCCATTGCTTTTTGGCGCGAATTCCTCCAAGGGGGGTGGAGCAATGGGACGTTTTTTGAGTTACGCGTGCTTGCTATTCCTCAGGAAGTAACTGGCGGAATCAGACAAAATTTGGTCCATATGTTGTCATTAACAGGAACAGGTGCTGATTCAATTTTGGTGTCAATAACTCAAACGGGGGTTGAGCTATAGAACGTTTTTTGTCGTCGATTGTGACTGCTGTATCTCAAGAAATAATGAACAGAATGAAAGAAAAATTTATCGGCAAGTAGTCCTTAGTGGGTATAAGAGCTGATTTTATTTTGGTGTCAACAGCTAAAAAGGGGGTAGCGCAATCGCCCGTTCTTTTTTTCCATTGTGAGTGCCCTATCTCAAGAAGTAATGCTGCGTTCTGGTTGAAATTTGGAATATATGTGAATCCATACGTAAGCAGGCATTGGTTCAATTTTGACGCCAATCGCTCCAAGAGGTGTTGATTTTTTTTTTTTTTTTTTTTTGAATAAAAATAGCTTTATTAATGCAACAATTCGCAACTCCAACGAACTATAGGGGGCACTGAAGTCACTGTCTAATGGCGGACTTAAAAACTAAAACAAACGCACATGGTAACGAAGAAAATGCTAAAAGTGCTGTGATTTTTGTTCGTACGTATGATTTTTTCGCTTTATTCTTTTTAAATTAATTTTCAAAGTCTTGTGGATATTCTGGCCCACGTAGAAAGAAATGAGAATTTAAGAAGCATTACTAAACGTCAAAGATTAATGCAAACTACGTAGTTCGTAGTTCTAAGCAGCTATTTCCACGATGTTGAATTCGATATTTATCAATTCTTGATAAAACTAAATAATAATTGTGGCCTGACAAAAATAACAATTAATGCTAGAAAATTCAATATGACATTACAAATTGTTATCGAAAGAAGATGATACTTTTTTGCCTTGCTTGGCTAGCGCTTATTGTTTTCCATTTGTAGCTGAGTTATTTCTCTCGAATTCCCGAATCGGTTAATTTAAAAATTTTCTGTTTCGATTTTTCTAATTTCTGAGTTACGATTTAATTGTGTCATGTTATGCAAATCATCAACATAATTCTCACGGATATAAGGTGGTAGTTTTCTTTTCAGTTGATTGACCATTATTTCTTTTCACTTATCGAATTCTGTAATCTTACTACCATTTTATTCCACTCATGATAAAAATTAAAAATGGTTTAACTAAAAACGCGAAGTCTTGCCAAGGCTACTTTGCTCGCACTATACTAAAACTATAACCCTAAACAAATTTGGCGAAACCTTTCAGCTGAGAATAAAAGGAATAAAGTAAATTCTTTCTCGGTTATTCATTTTGTTCTACGATAATATATTCAAGAAAATATTTTGCATACTGTCCATTCCAACTAAATGCTGCTGTAAAATATGGTAAGTTTAATTAATTTAAGATTTAAAAAACCCCCATATTCTTACAAATTCATACAAAACAATGAAATTTTTTACCTTGTATAACGTTATCCAAGTTTGTTAATCCAGAATTTTCGCTTTCACCAATTATTAAGGAAATAATGAAAACTAACATTATTTTGAGAAGCTCGAGAATACTACTAAGGGACGAATTAATTTCCGTAGCTGAAAGCAAACTAAGACACATCGATTGCGTTAATAAATACTCAGAACAAACTGCCTGTGTTTACGCCAACAGACACACGTGGAACGCAACGTGGCAATGTTTTAGTTTCATTTGCAGTTTTGTAAATCACCGCAAGGTAGCGTATTCGAGCGCTGGAGTTCCGAATAAGAAAGATAAATCGTAATAGATTGTCGTCTGCGTATTTCTCGTGATTTTAATTGAATGGAAATGATCGGAAATATTATCTCAATGATTTAAAATTTTTAACTGTTGCCATCTTATGTTTGTTAACAAATAAAATATTTGTAATTAATTCAAGCAAGGCTTTTAAAATAACTTTCAATTTTCGCTCTTTGCTTTGCTTTTAAAATAATTCAGACATTGGGATGGTAGTCAAGTTTTTGCATGTGTAATTTTGTTTTTGTTGGGAATATTGCTTCCTCGTCAAGCATGGGGAGGGATCAGAAAAAAAAAAAGAAAAATATAGAAGAAAGTTTCGTGATGGCCACAACATACTAGTTCTATTATGCGCTATTCTTGAAAAAGGAAATAAAAGTTATTCTTGAGAAGGCTGGAAAAGGAGCTTTTCTAGTAACAGAAATTACCTATAACTCGAAGATTTTAGCCGGTCCCTTGGGACTTCCGAGGTTTTGAGAGTTGACTGTATATAAATCGTCGCCTCAGAGCAATATTGTTATTCCTTGGATAAGATGTCTTACTATTGCTCTGAGCGACCATATATATTTTTTCTTCACGGAAAAATAACGTAAAAGTTTTGAAAGTAGTAGCTTTAAAACCTAACGTACAGGTTTTGAAAGTAGGTTTCAAACCATCTTTTCTTTCGGTGAGCCCCCCCCCCCCCCATAAAAATATATATCCCCAAGATGAGTTCCCATATTATTTTCCAACAACAGCACTGAATACCGATACACTGTATACCGGTACTATTTCGGTCTATTTTGCAGCCTCGTAAAACCGGCATTAGCTAAGGTAAAATATCGGTAATTTCAGTATTAGCCCCGAAAGATGTCGTTTTCCATTAAATGTGTACGTGTACTTTTAGGTGTTTCTGTGCGCATGTGTAGGTGTGTATGTGTACACGTGTGTATGTATGACATGGACGTCACCGCTCAGGAGGCGCGTTGGTCAGTGGACACTGGACAGTGTTGCTGTCGGAGGCCCAGAACCAGAGCAGTTGGTGGAGACTGGTGCTCTGCTAGCAGCGAGTCAGCAGTGGCGCCGACTCCATGGGGCCTGAGGGAGCCCGAGCCCCCTCAAAAAAAATTTTTGAGGGTTCAGAGCCCCCCCCCCCCAATAATTTAAGAAAATTATTAGTTATTTAATGCTTTCTAAACTCACAAATTTGTCTGAGTATTTTTTATTTTCCTTGTTTGAAAATAGTTAGTTACCTTGTAAAATACATCCAGTAATGGGTTAGAACAAATAATTTTTATGGTAAAAAGCAGGTTAACTGAAAACGAGTAGTGTAAATAATGATAGTGTTACGTTGATGCGAGCGCTTAGAATTTGTCCCAGTGTGCGAACCTGCGGATAGTCTGTCCGATCAACAATGGAGTAGAAGTGATTAAACAACTTGGCTGTTCTTCATAACCACCGATATATTTTGGATGACTTGGATATTTGACCAGTCGTCAACAACTTCAAATTCAGTAATCTAGTCAGGCGGTCGACATTTGCACCTTTCTAAAGACAGCCCTAATATTGGTATTTAAAACAATTTTAAAAATCTTTAAAATAGAGAATTAACTACTTACAGAATGTTAGATTTAAAACTTCGAAATATTACTACTATTTCATTACCGTATTACTATAGTACTGCATTAGTAATTTTCAAATACTCTAATGTTTTTAGGGTATAAGACCCTATAAAAACCTGCTATTTACACACTATATGAACTTTATTAACTGTGGGCTATTATTATTTTTATTTAATGAACTCTGAGCCTTATTCAAAGCAAGTTTAAATTAGCTATTTCACTTATTAATCAAAGTGCGACAGCAATATCTTATGCTTTATTTTTTTTTAAAGATAGTTTAAGATTTATTTAAATATAATTTCAATCTTTATATATATATATATATATATATATATATATATATACAGTGAATATATATATATATATATATATATATATATATATATATATATATATATATATATTCACTGTTCTGCAATAGTCTAAAAACAAAATTATTATACTATAAATTAAATTAACTTTTTACGAAAATACTGTGCATGTGGGATTTTTTATTTTTTTTTTCAAAGCCAAAACATGTGTCGAGTTAGCGAGAGTAGAGTTTTCGGGGTTCTAATGTTGATAATATATTACTCTAAAATGCTTAAAAAACTGTAAAACTTACTTTTTTCATCACCAATTTAGAAAATTTCCCGGGATTAAACCCGCGGTATGCCACCAATCTCCCAATATTTTTTGTATTTAGGCGCACTGGGAGTGCCCTTCCATGCAAGTCAAGTCCCCTACCTTATATCAATGCCTAGCCACGGAACTGCACGACTTCCCCCAAAATAGAACTGTAAAAATGTCCCACTCTGAAAACAAGTGACATGGTCTAATTGAACCAGAAAATTTGTATACAAATTCTTAGACTGACTTTGAAAACGCAATGCCACATATTGTTTGTTTGTATAAATCATATACCAGAAAATATGTAGTTTGGCATTTTCAAGGTTCAAAAAATCTAAACTGTTTTTTTGAGCAATCACGATTGCTTATTGTTCTCATTTGACTGTTTTTGATGTTCCGTGCCTTTTTCAGCTTGGACCAGAAGCCTCTGCAGCACCACCCACCGTCCTCTGCAGCGCCACCCACCGTCCTCTGCAGGCGGTGCGGCGCGGCTGCTCCGGTCCTGAGCTATCCGCTTCTCCTGGTCGGAGGCGTCCATGTCCCTCGCACACACACACACACACACACACACACCGCCTACGTGCATACACACAGGTCTACGCACACACACAAGCCTACACACTTACACACACAACTATGCACACGTAGCCGCCCAGGAGGAGAGGCAGGCTTGGGGGGGGGGGGGGGACAGGAGCTGTTTCTAGAAACAATGACTCCAATGAGTAGGGTCCAGTCTCAGTTCGTGATTGCGAAAAATATAATTTGAATTTAAAATTTCAAAATTTAAATTAATTTCATTTTATTTATTTATTTATTTTTACTTTCTTCTATATCTAATATATAGAAGAAAGTATTGGATTCGTGCAAATTTTCAAATTTCGAATTTTGACGGATTCGAACGTTTTGAGGTGTGCTGAGTCCATTTCGACTATTTTTGGAAAATGTCTGTCTGTCTGTGTGTATGTGTGTGTATGTGTGTGTGTGTGTATGTGTGTGTGTGTGTATGTGTGTCACGTCTGTGTGTGACCAGTTTTTTGTGGTCACTGTACAGCAAAAACTACCGCATGAAATCGAACGAAATTCGGTACACATATGTGCCTCTATGTGAACTTGTGCCCATTGGTTTTTGGCGCGAATTCCTCCAAGGGGGGTGAAGCAATGGGACGTTTTTTGAGTTACGCGTGCTTGCTATTCCTCAGGAAGTAACTGGCGGAATCAAACAAAATTTGGTCCATATGTTGCCATTAACAGGAACAGATGCTGATTCAATTTTGGTGTCAATAGCTCAAACGGGGGTTGAGCTATAGAACGTTTTTTGCCGTCAATTGTGACTGTTGTATCTCAAGAAATAATGAACGGAATGAAAGAAAAATTTATCGGCAAGTTGTCCTTAGTGGGTATAAGAGCTGATTTTATTTTGGTGTCAACAGCTAACTAGTATGTTGTGGCCATCACGAAACTTTCTTCTATATTTTTCTTTTTTTTTTCTGATCCCTCCCCATGCTTGACGAGGAAGCAATATTCCCAACAAAAACGAAATTACACATGCAAAAACTTGACCACCATCCCAATGTCTGAATTATTGCAAAAGCAAAGCAAAGAGCGAAAATTGAAAGTTATTTTAAAAGCCTTGCTTGAATTAATTACAAATATTTTATTTGTTAACAAACATAAGATGGCAACAGTTAAAATTTTTAAATCATTGAGATAATATTTCCGATCATTTCCATACAATTAAAATCACGAGAAATACGCAGACGACAATCTATTACGATTTATCTTTCTTATTGTTGCATTAATAAAACTATTTTTATTCGCTAAAAATAATGATAATAAAAATAAATCAGCACCTCTTGGTGCGATTGGCGCCAAAATTGAACCAAAGCCTGTTTACATATGGATTCACATATATTCCAAATTTCAACCAGAACGTAGCATTACTTCTTGAGATAGGGGCACTCACAATGGAAAAAAAGAACGGGCGATTGCGTTACCCCCCTTTTTAGCTGTTGACACCAAAATAAAATCAGCTCTTATACCTACTAAGGGCTACTTGCCGATAAATTTTTTCTTTCATTCCGTTCATTATTTCTTGAGATACAGCAGTCACAATTGACGACAAAAAAATGTTCTATAGCTCAACCCCCGTTTGAGTTATTGACACCAAAATTGAATCAGCACCTGCTCATGTTAATGGCAAAATATGGACCAAATTTTGTTTGATTCCGCCAGTTACTTCCTGAGGAATAGCAATCACGCGTAACTCAAAAAACGTCCCATTGCTCCACCCCCCTTGGAGGAATTCGCGCCAAAAAACCAATGGGCACAAGTTCACATAGGGGCACATATGTGTACCAAGTTTCGTTCGATTTCATGCGGTAGTTTTTGCTGTAGAGTGGCCACAAAAAACTGGTCACACAACAGACGTGACACACATACACACACACATACACACATACACACACATACACACAGACAGACAGACATTTTCCAAAAATAGTCGAAATGGACTCAGCACACCTCAAAACGTTCGAATCCGTCAAAATTCGAAATTCGAAAATTTGCACGAATCCAATACTTTCTTCTATATACTATTATATATTGAAGAAAGTAAAAAGCGGGTAGCGCAATCACCCGTTCTTTTTTTCCATTGTGAGTGCCCTATCTCAAGAAGTAATGCTACGTTCTGGTTGAAATTTGGAATATATGTGAATCCATATGTAAACAGGCTTTGGTTCAATTTTGACGCCAATCGCTCCAAGAGGTGTTGATTTTTTTTTTTTTTTTTTTGAATAAAAATAGCTTTATTAATGCAACAATAAGAAAGATAAATCGTAATAGATTGTCGTCTGCGTATTTCTCGTGATTTTAATTGTATGGAAATGATCGGAAATATTATCTCAATGATTTAAGAGCCATTATTTTGAAATTCAGACAAAAAACGGAAATTTTGGCAGTGACCATTTTTGATTTTCCTAATTTTTTATATGTCAAAGTACGTCATGAGAAGTGAACATTCTGAAATTTTTAGCCTTCCAAAAAAATTTTTTTGCTCGTTAAAAATTCCCAGAGTTTGACGTTTTGCAGCGCTTTTTAGAAAAATTCTAAAAGTCGCATTTCAGTGCGCTTTAGCTCTTTACAGAAACACAACCCCCACGGTTATGTTTATATTTATTGGTTTTACTGTATCTAGTGATGACGACTTCATAGTTATTTTGGTTGGGAGTTGTTGCTTTCTTCAGATAAGGGGTCGCAAAGTATGGATTTTATCCGTTTTCGCGCAAGTTGAACCTGCGTTATTTCCCCCAAAAAGCCACCCCCCCGAAAAAAATGTAACATATACTGAAAGTTTATACTATGAAGAGAGTAAATGACACAAAATTTGTTTGAGGTTTAATTTTTTTTAGGAGAAAAATGCCCTGATATTTTTCAAATTATCAAAAATTGTGCTTTTTTGATCACAATTAACTCAAAACAGCATCACTAGGAAAAAAAACCTTTTATATATTATGGTACCTGGCTATGTGTAAAACATCATGAAAAAGAAAGCAGCATGGGATCTCTTCTTGTTTTCCAGAAAATAATTTTTTTTTGTAAGCTCATTTTATGCGTTTTCTCGTACGTAAAACGTGTGTCCAGTATGCAGATTAGATCTTCTAAAACTTTTAGGATGTAGTAAGAATGTATATATGTGTGTATAGAGAAAGAAAAAGACTAGTAATACTTTATTTTTCTGATTTTTACAAATTGATGTTATTTTAATTGCAGGTAATTCAGAAAACGATAAATCGATATCATATATATATATATATATATATATATATATATATATATATATATATATATATATATATATATATATATATATATATATATATATATATATATATATATAGTACATGTATATATTTATATATTCATATAATATATATATATATATATATATATATATAGATTTATCGTATCAATCCCAAAATAATTCTTTCTTATTTATGTCCGTAGCAATGGAAGAAATATCAAGAACAATATCTGTTTCACTTTCCTCTAAATGCCTTTTCTCTATGTCATCTTCAAATACCTCTAAAAGGCTGTCGGTTCTTGATAAATCAGTATTATCCGCTTTTTTTTTCCCTTTGTACATCGGTTAAATGCAGCTTCAATTTGACTTTTTGTCAGATATTCGTTCGGTTGGAATATTTTTATGTCTTCAATCATCTCTATTCTCATTGCATGTTCTGCAACAAAAGAGAAAACAAAGAAGAAAACATTTTGGAAATCTCATGTGAGGGGTGGGCTCTCCCAACTCGTAAAAGTACACAATTTTCATTGAAAACAAATAGAATTTCTTTATGAAAAGTTCCTTTATGGTAAAAAACCGGCAGAAAACAGACGTCCGACCAAGTAGAACATGCAATGAGAACAGAGATGATTGAAGACATAAAAATATCCCAACCGAACGAATATCTGACAAAAAGTCAAATTCAAACTGTTTTTTAGCTGATATCCCAAGCAAGAAAAAGCGAATAATACTGATTTATCAAGAACTGACAGCCTTTTAGAGGTATTTGAATATGACATAGAAAATAGACATTTAGAGGAAAGTGAAGCAGAAATTGTTCATGATATTTATATATATATATATATATATATATATATATATATATATATATATATATATATATATATGATATAGGATTTATCGTTTTCTGAATTACCTGCAATTAAAATACCATCAATTTGTAAATTAAATCAGAATAATAAATAAGTATTACTAGTCTTTTTCTTTCTCTATACATACATATATACATTCTTACTACATCCTTAAAGTTTTAGAAGATCTAATCTGCATACTGGACACATGTTTTACGTACGAGAAAACGCATAAAATGAGCTACAAAAAAAAAATTATTTTCTGGAAAACAAGAAGAGATCCCATGCTGCTTTCTTTTTCATGATGTTTTACACATAGCCAGGTACCATAATATATAAAAGGTTTTTTTTTCCTAGTGATGCTGTTTTGAGTTAATTGTGATCAAAAAAGCACAATTTTTGATAATTTGAAAAATGTCAGGGCATTTTTCTCCTAAAAAAAATAAACCTCAAACAAATTTTGTGTCATTTACTCTCTTCATAGTATAAACTTTCAGTATATGTTACATTTTTTTTTCGGGGGGGTGGCTTTTTGGGGGAAATAACGCAGGTTCAACTTGCGCGAAAACGGATAAAATCCATACTTTGCGACCCCTTATCTGAAGAAAGCAACAACCCCCAACCAAAATAACTATGAAGTCATCATCACTAGATACAGTACAAACCAATAAATATAAACATAACCGTGGGGGTGGCGTTTCTGTAAAGAGCTAAAGCGCACTGAAACGCGACTTTTAGAATTTTTCTAAAAAGCGCTGCAAAACGTCAAACTTTGGGAATTTTTAACGAGCGAAAAAAATTTTTTGGAAGGCTAAAAATTTCAGAATGTTCACTTCTCATGACGTACTTTGACATACAAAAAAATTATAAAAATCAAAAATGGTCACTGCCACACCTTGTCTGAACTTCAAAATAATGGCTCTTAAAATTTTTAACTGTTGCCATCTTATGTTTGTTAACAAATAAAATATTTGTAATTAATTCAAGCAAGGCTTTTAAACTAACTTTCAATTTTCGCTCTTTGCTTTGCTTTTGCAATAATTCAGACATTGGGATGGTCGTCAAGTTTTTGCATGTGTAATTTTGTTTTTGCTGGGAATATTGCTTCCTCGTCAAGCATGGGGAGGGATCAGAAAAAAAAAGAAAAATATAGAAGAAAGTTTTGTGATGGCCACAACATACTAGTTTTTTTTTTTTTGACGCCGTGGGATTACATAATAACCCATGGATCACCGATGACGTCAAGCCCCGTCAATAATTTTTGCAAGTCGGCGCCCCTGCGAGTCAGGATCCAAAAATAAAAGGAACATCAACTTCGGTCCAGTGAGAGAAATAAGAAATTCGTTTGATTGCTAAAAAAGCATGTAAAAGTTGGTGGTTATTTCAACACAGTGGCGTCTTTTCCGAAATTTTAAAAGTATTACTTTTTTTCTGAAAGAGCATGCTTAAAACAAGGATCTGACCATTTGAAAATAATTTGACTAAGTTTAAGATTTAAAAAAATATGTAAAAAAATAATTGAACCTGCGCTTTTATTGTCTACACTTCTGTCGATGACATCACAAATGATGAAATGCCATTCACTGTTGCCATTCACAGAGCACAATATTTAATTCGTGTCTTTACTCACATGTGTTCGCAACGATATGGTTGATAGCAAGCGTAGAGCGCAATATTTAATTCGATTCTTGATTATCATAACGTGGAAACGCACAGATAACGTAACCAGATAACGTAAACAGATGCGCTAAAGTACATCATTTGTGACACCATAAAGACCACGCCTCGTTTTCAAAATCGGACATTTAAAAAAGTAAATTAAAAATTCAGCGTTGGGAAAATGAAAGTTTTCTCTTGCTCCACGTTATTTATTTTTTATTTATTTATTTATTTATTTTGCTTATTCAATCAATTTCAGTGATTTAAAGTAGTACTTTTGACTGAAGGAAACAACTCCATTGTGACAACTTCAAAAGCAAAGTTTCAGAGGTATAACTACTCTTTCCTACATTGGTGCTACTCAATTAAACAGAATCTACTTATTTCAATCCAGAAACAGAAACGGAATGTTTTGAAACGTTCGTTACAAAATGTAACTAAACACGTTTTTCTTTTTCTTTTTTTTTCTCCCCTTCAAAAACTCTAATTTAATTCGTCTCTTCCTTCGCTTTATCGGTAGCGTATGTAATTCTTATATAATGCATTATCACAGAGAAGATTTGAATAATTCTAAACATTCCATGACGTTCTTTCTCAGAATTCCCAGCGTCAATTTTCGTGACATTTTCTCCGTGCGCAGTACGTTGGGTTCATTCCATCGTGACATTTCTTCGTGAAATCATATTTCACGAAATGTAGTGTATTACAAAAACATATTGGCCTATCCCTCGCGAAGAAAAAAGGTCTTATAAATAAACATTTCGAATATTTTTAGTTGAGAAATGAGTCAAAAAACCAGAAAAAATGCGTTCTTAGACGCGCCATTTGTCATCAGCAGGTGAGGAATGAATAAGCGAAGTCATCAACGGACCGTGGAATGTGTCGGGAACTGCTGTCTATTTCTGATAAGACAATTTGCTAAGGGCGTCAAACGAATTTTAAATCTCAGGATAGAATCTAAAATCAGCTTCTATTGTTAAAGCATTGAAAAAATGCTGAAGAGCCTGATTGCTGTTGTGTTTTTTGTCGCGTTGTCAAATGCGGAATCTTTCAACGAAACCGAATGTCAGCAGAAAATGGAGCGCCTTGAAGTGATCCCGAACTTTATTCCAGATAATCCAGATTATGTTATGATTCAGGTGAGTTGTATGCATAAACAAACTCATCAAATCATGTTATTAGGAAGTTTTCACGTCTATAAATACATGAAAATTAAAGATTTTAATTGTTTAGGTTGATCTTTCAATGGGGTAGTTTCCCAAATTTTAAAAGTATTTTTTTTTTCTGAAAGAGCATGCTTAAAAACATAGAATTGGACCTTTTTTTTTTTTTTTTTTTTAATATTTTGGATAAGTTTAGTATTTTTAAAAAATCATTTTAATCGGTGCGCTTTCATTGGTTACGCTTCTGCCGATCACATCACAAATGATGAAATGCCATTCACGGATCATAATATTTAATTTGCATTTTTACTCATATGCAGTGGCAACGATATGGTTGATAACAAGCGTAGAGCGCAATACTTAATTTGCTTCTTGATTATCATGACGTGGAAACGCGGTGCAAAATGTGCCAAAGTGCATCATTTGTGACGTCATCCAGACCACGCCTTGTTTGAAAAATCGGACATTTAAAAAAAAATAATTAAAAGCTAACTGTTGGGAAAATGAATGTATTTTCTGGGTCCATGTTATTATTTTTGCTTATTCTACCAATTTCAGTGACTAAAAGTAGTACTTTTGACTGAAGGAAATAACCCCATTCTAGAAAATCCTGCATTATATTCAATCTCTCTCGGCCAGAGTGCAATTCCAAACCAGTGTTTTCAACTCCCCTTTCCCCCTCCAAAAAAGAAAGAAATTGGTATTGAAGAACTAGTTAAGCTAATTTTTCCAATTACAGTAATATTTGAACAGCAGCATTCCTAGAACGGGTGTCACCCGGGGTGGTAATTTGCGGTGTCATCCCAGCTTCACCCCACCCCAAAAAATGGTTTTAAGTGTTACGTAAAGATGAAGTTTGTACAATTTTCAGACACAAATTTTCATACATATGGTGTAAAATTTTTTTTAATTGAAATACAGGTATGAATTGCATAAATTATGAGCACATTTTGTGTAAAATTTGTCCTGAAAGCATATATAGCTGCTCCCTTCCCAAAATATTGTGCTTCATTTTAGATGAAAATTGATAGTTTAAATATAATCTAATCTATATTTTTGGAATATTTTAAGAACTGAAGAATTTATGTTTCTCATAAGCTTTAAAATCTACTTTGGGTGTCACCCCTCAAAGGAGGGGGTAGGAACCGCCCGTCCTCTCCCCCCTGGTAGTGACGCTACTCATTTAAATGTTTCCAACAGAAAATGGTTTTAAGACATATTGCTATGACATTTTACATACAATATCTTACTATGACACTTTACATACATATGGGGACAGTTATATAAAGGCTGACGTTATGTGTCTGACATTTCATTAACCACCTTTGTACATTTAGGAATCATAAAAATAATAGCCGATGATCCGGTAACCCGCGTGTTTCAACAATGAAACTCGCGTCTCGACACGTTTAACATGCAGGGAAAGGCTTTATCGTGACAAGGCTGAACTCGATCCTGTAACTTCACTGTTTTACTGGTAAGACTGTGTCATTTCAGGGGAATGAAGAAACGAAAAAAATTGTCAACAATGAACACTACCTACTGGAGTTGAGGATTAATCCACTGGAGTTGGGGTTAAAATTTCATTTCAACTATCAAACTATCACCAAACAGACAATGGCTTCGTTCAAATTAATACAGAAGCAATTTTCATCCGTCATACCTTGACGGGCGATTTCCTAGTTGAAAATTAAAATCCTAATACATCATCGTTATACAACTCATAAGATGAATGATCCCACATAAAGAAGGCTAACTAATTTTGTGCCAAATTTCATGAAAATCGGCCGAACAGTCTAGAAGCTATGCGCGTCACAGAGATCCTGACAGAGAGAGATCCAGAGAGACAGAGATCCAGACTTTTTTTAAGCTTTATTATTAGTAAAGATAGAGTGAAAATTCGATTTTACGTACCCCGAATCTACGTTTTCCCGCATTTCACGTTTTTTTCATCAGGTCATAATGTTAATTTAACCCGGATTGTAAGTTTTTAAAATTAATTTCCCGCATTGCACGTTTCCCCTGAGAAGTAAAAAAATGAAAAACTATTCTAAAGTAAACGATATGTTTCATTTGTGCTTTTTTAAAAAAAATCCACGTTGTTGGAAGTTAATTAATGAAAACAGAAACACTACTGCTCCATCGGTGGCCTTCCTTATGGACAGGGCCGGATTTAAGGGAGGGCTGGCGGGGCTCCACAACAAATGGGCCCCCATAATAAAACTTTTACAAAATATCCTAACTTTCACGGTTCAGCAAATTTTACGTTTTTTCTCCCCTATAAATTATAATAATAATGTTATAAAAATAAATAGCAGTAACTTCAGGATTACTATTAAAGTGCTGATCGAAAATATCGGATATATACATAAATATCAAAATATTCGGATATATATCAAAGTATCAGATATTTTCGAAAATATGATGATCTTTTCGAACCCTGATTAGTGGCCTCCACTCCTTCGTTGCCCCGGGGCCTCCACACTTCCAAATCCGGCCCTGCTTTAGGACTTCTTCCTTCTTTTTCAGGGATTTTCTCCTCTCCCCACTTTTTGCTCCGTGCCGTCCCAAGGTTTGGTTTTTCGCACATGGAAGGTGAGCCGTGGGCCCCCTTTTTTCCACTCATAGGCCGTGGTTTAGGGCTCCTGCTATTTGGGAGTCCCAAATTGGTTTAAACTGTTTTAGCAAATGGCAATTGTAATGTAGAAAAAAATTGCAATGTTTGGCTACAAAAGGGCCCTGAAAAAATGTCTGGCCTGGGGCCCCTGATATCTCAATCGAGGATCCACGACGATAGGTTCTGGGGTTCTAGGGGGCCCCAGAACCAATATAAGTTTTTCAAACCAAGTTTGATATACGGAAATTTTTTAATAAAATTTAATGAAAAAAAAACTCAAAAATTTTCGGGCCCCTTCCGACTCCGGGTCCCTACGCGTTACGATGTCGTGCGGTACGTAGGTACGTCAGTGCTGCTTATGGACGTTTCGACCTCCAATGAATATGAACCAGAACCGGAAGCACAGTTCGCCCCCTTCTTTCAATATTGCATTGAAAAGATTAGAAATAGTGAAAGACTTCTTTCTCAAAAAGTACAGGAAAAAACGTGCAAATGATTTCAATCCTGAAAGATGATGCATTTACTTTGAACACACAATGACTAAAAAACAATCTACTGTTACGGACTATTTTCAACCTAAACGCCCGGATTTGCAATTAAATGTGTCGAAGTTATTCAAAATGGCATACAGTCAAGTAAGTGCTCATACTTGGGACAGTTTTGAACTTTTACCGTTAGTAGCATATTAATCATATGTTTTCCATTCGAACGAAGCATTCTATTTTTATGATGTGCCTTACTACTTCACTCCAAGACAAGGTATAGATATGTCTCTTTAAAAATAAAACAAAAAAAATGTTCATTGTCCCAAGTTAGGGACCTCCTTCCCTAACTTCGGACACTTATTATTTTGATCTTTCTTTCATGTATTCAGCAATAGAACACCAACTATCATTTTAAATAAGTTTATTTTAAAACCTAATAAAGAAAAAAATATCATTATATAGAAATAAAATATTCTTGTAGACTTTCAGTGATTTCAGAATGTACAGTTGCCCCTGAAAACATTGAATGTCTCTCCAGCCTCCGTAATTCATTTGAATGTAATATTTCTGCTTTCCCTTCTATAGTTGGAAGCATAAAGGGAATGGGGTTGTTCCCTTCAGTCAAAAGTAATGCTTTTCGTCGGTGAAATTGATAGAATAAGCGAAAAGAATAACATGGACCCAGAAAATACTTTTATTTTGCCAACAGTTATTTTTTAATTAATTTTTTTAAATGTCCGATTTTTCAAACAAGGAGTGATCTTGATGACGTCACAAATGATGGTCTTTGGCGCATCTTTCCACCGCATTTCCACATTATGATAATCAAGCAGCGAATTAAAATTGCGCTCTACGCTTGCTATCAACCATATCGTTGCCAATACACGTAAGTAAAGATGCGAATTAAATATTTTGCTCTGTGAATGGCAACACGAAATGGCATTTCATCATTTGTGATGTCATCGGCAGAAGCTTAAACAATAAAAGCGCACCGATCTAATTAATTTTTTAAAAATATTAAACTTAAATTATTTAAAAAATGGTCAGATCCTACGTTTTTAAGCATGCTCTTTCAGAAAAGAATACTTTTAAAATTTTGGAAACGACCCCATTTGGGGAACCCAAATAATTATTAACGCAGCTTATTTTTAGCTCTCCATGTTCCTTATTTCATACCTTTTCACATTCATTTTCATTCCTTCATACTACGTGAAATTCACTACAAATAAATTAGCCTCATATATACTTTGAGACTTATTGTTATTAGTAAAACTGTGTATTAGTAAAACTATATGTAATATTTTGGCAAAATGTCTTTTGCTCATCAAAAGATCCATTTTGTTTTTAACAATGACGTCTGTTCTGTCTTGCTATGGTATGACACATTTGTTATCATCAGGATACCCCTCAACTAATAAAATTTTGTATTTATACGTTTCTGTTAATACAATTATGCACTTCATTTCCTCAATATTCCTTATAGACACTTTTTATTTTCTAGTATCCAAACTTAGGACAGTGTCCCAAGTTTGGAGCATATTTGCAATTTCTTAAATTTATGAATAAATAAGTTCAACTGAATTAGTTGGGTGGAAGTGAATTTGTCCAAATAAGGCACAAGTACATAGCCGAGATGAATTGTGAAACAAATTCAAACTCAGCGTAGGTAACCTAAGTTATTTCCATACTTAAAATCACATTTTTTCCGAAATTTTCAAAATCTAACTCATAAAGCTTATGTATCAAAGTTTAACTCACATAGCCTTAAAAGATATCTATTCATTTATTCTGTACTAGTGATACCCGCACGGCTTTGCCCGTAATAGAAAAATCAAAAGGTCTTTTGGTTCGCCTGTATATTTACAAATAATGCATGGTGAATTTTCTCGCCAGTTGGCTTGTACCCATCTTACGGTTTCACGTTATGATAATTTCGTATCTCGCCAATTGGCTTGTGCCCATGTTACGGTTCCACGTTATGATAATTTCGTAACTTACTCGTCCATCTTATGATATTTTTTTTCTTAAAATTGGAATAGAAAAGGAACCACATCGAATTTCCGAAAAATCGCTTCGAGGTGCACACTCCCATGCTACAAACTAACTTTGTGCCAAATTTCATGAAAATCGGCCGAACGGTCTAGGCGCGATGCGCGTGACAGACATCCAGACATCCTCCGGACAGACTTTCAGCTTTATTATTAGTAAAGATTCAAAGAACACTTTCCTTTTTTTTTGTTCAACTTCTCAGTTTTTCAGAAGCTTCAATTGTTCAAGAGTTGGTGTTTCGAGAAATAATGCGTTCAACAAATAGCCGAAGTGGTAAAAATTTCCAAGCCTAAGACCCTAAATGACGAATGTTTCGTGTTCTTACAAAAAGAGCATTGAATCCATACAAAACGTGACACAACTTTGAATTATTCCTTTTCCTTAAGAATTGTGTCGAAACAAAACTCCAGACAAGAAAAGATGCTATAAATAAACATTTTGAATAATTTCAATTATGTGAATAATTTAAAAGCGGAAAAGACGCAATACATATGCAATTCCCGACGTTGAAAGAACACATTTGGACAACTTTTGCACCCTAATAAGACCTGTATGGAAAAACCTCAACCACAGGTCATATAGCTCACGAATGTTCTCAAACGCAGTTCAAAATTCTGACTTGGATTTGAAAGATGTGTCTTTCACGCTGCATCAAAGTGCTACCGATTTTCATGATTGCTTCACTTGTATGTCTTTTGTTCATCGCTGAAGCGTACAACAGAAAACCAAATAAAGGCCACCACAGAAAAGCAACTAAAGCGTACAACGGAAAAACTGAAAAGTACAACAAGGAAATAGCTGAAGAGCACTATAGGAAAAAGTGCCACAAGCAGATGATTCAAGACGGCATCGTTCCTTATTTTATACTAAATAGTTTTCCCGTTGTCATTGTTACGGTAAGTTGTGTTTTTCATTACAGTACATACTTTGGACAGTACCCTAACTTGGGACATTTTGCTGAACTTAATTTTGAAGGCTGCTACACCTGTTGGTATTTCATCAGTTAAGAATAAATGGTTTTCTTTACTAATAATAACGCTGAAAGTCTCTCTGTCCGGAGGATGTCTGGATGTCTGTGACGCGCATAGCGCCTAGACCGTTCGGCCGATTTTCATGAAATTTGGCACAAAGTTAGTATGTAGCATGGGAGTGTGCACCTCGAAGCGATTTTTCGAAAATTCGATGTGGTTCCTTTTCTATTCCAATTTTAAGAAAAAAAATATTATAAGATGGTCGAGTAAGTTACGAAATTATCATAATGTGGAACCGTAACATGGGCACAAGCCAATTCGCGAGATACGAAATTATCATAACGTGAAACCGTAAGATGGGCACAAGCCAACTGGCGAGAAAATTCACCATGCATTATTTGTAAATATACAGGCGAACCAAAAGACCTTTTGATTTTTCTATTACGGGCAAAGCCGTGCGGGTATCACTAGTACAGAATAAATGAATAGATATCTTTTAAGGCTATGTGAGTTAAACTTTGATACATAAGCTTTATGAGTTAGATTTTGAAAATTTCGGAAAAAATGTGATTTTAAGTATGGAAATAACTTAGGTTACCTACGCTGAGTTTGAATTTGTTTCACAATTCATCTCGGCTATGTACTTGTGCCTTATTTGGACAAATTCACTTCCATCCAACTAATTCAGTTGAACTTATTTATTCATAAATTTAAGAAATTGCAAATATGCTCCAAACTTGGGACACTGTCCTAAGTTTGGATACTAAAGCATAAAAAGTGTCTATAAGGAATATTGAGGAAATGAAGTGCATAATTGTATTAACAAAAACGTATAAATACAAAATTTTATTAGTTGAGGGGTATCCTGATGATAACAAATGTGTCATACCATAGCAAGACAGAACAGATGTCATTGTTAAAAAAAATGGATCTTTTGATGAGCAAAAGACATTTTGCCAAAATATTACATATATTAGTTTTACTAATAACAATAAGTCTCAAAGTATATATGAGGCTAATTTATTTGTAGTGAATTTCACGTAGTATGAAGGAATGAAAATGAATGTGAAAAGGTATGAAATAAGGAAAATTGAGAGCTAAAAATAAGCTGCGTCAATAATTATTTGGGTTCCCCAAATGGGGTCGTTTCCAAAATTTTAAAAGTATTTTTTTCTGGAAGAGCATGCTTAAAAACGTAGGATCTGACCATTTTTTAAATAATTTAAGTTTAATATTTTTAAAAAATTAATTAGATCGGTGCGCTTTTATTGTTTAAGCTTCTGCCGATGACATCACAAATGATGAAATGCCATTTCGTGTTGCCATTCACAGAGCAAAATATTTAATTCGCATCTTTACTTACGTGTATTGGCAACGATATGGTTGATAGCAAGCGTAGAGCGCAATTTTAATTCGCTGCTTGATTATCATAATGTGGAAATGCGGTGGAAAGATGCGCGAAAGACCATCATTTGTGACGTCATCAAGATCAAGCCTTGTTTGAAAAATCGGACATTTAAAAAAATTAATTAAAAAAATTAATTAAAAAATAACTGTTGGCAAAATAAAAGTATTTTCTTGGTCCATGTTATTCTTTTCGCTTATTCTATCAATTTCACCGACAAAAAGCATTACTTTTGACTGAAGGGAACAACCCCATTCCCTTTATGCTTCCAACTATAGAAGGGAAAGCAGAAATATTACATTCAAATGAATTACGGAGGTTGGAGAGACATAGCCCGGTCAATTTAGACATAAAAATAGTGATCAAATAACAAAAATTCCGGGAAAGCTAAATTTTTGTAGGGAACTTGGGCTTTTTATTACAAATAAGGTGCCAAAAGTCCCCGTCGATCCCATGTGCGCTAAAAAAGTTATTCGGGGTCAAAGGTCAAAATTTTAGGTTTTTTGGATTTTTCTCAAAAATGGTAAGTTTTATCGAAAAGTACCGCAGACCAAAGTTGTAGATCTTAAAATTCTCTATAAAAATGGTCCTTATGATTTTTTTCTCCAAGCTTCCCAGATATTGCGTACTCTCAAAAGACAGCCAGTCATTTACAGAATCCCCTCTACTCGCATGGCCTTGAATAACATCTGGCTATTCTAGTCCGTGTGGCATCGTTCACGTATCCAAAGGGGCCGGACCTACTAAGGGCATGGGCGCACCCTTCAATATCGCGGAGCCCCCCCCCCCTAAGAAGCAAGAGTCCCCCTCCAAAAACTGAGAAAAATACCCCTTAAAACAGCCCCCCTTTAAATGTGTTTTGAGCTCTCAAACTGTAACCACATTTCATACAATAAAACATAGTTTGGCTGGCGAGTCGCATTATTATCTTGACTTCTAACAATGTTTGGCCTTAGTGATACATTGTGAGTAAGATTTCTGGATTCTAATCTGACTCTAAGAAATCCATCTCTCTTGGTTAGACAACAAACTGTGTTTGACGCTTCTTTGTCTAATTTTACGCATCGTCTCACTGCTTTAGTATAACGTGATGTATTGGAAATCATATAATTCAGTAGTTACGCCCTCAAGCACCATTTCTTTTAAAGTTTTATCTGATATTCCTTTTTTAAGAAGATGATCCGAGTTTTCCCACTTCTGCTTATCAAAGAACTCAAGTTGAAATCTGAAATTGTAAATTTTCGCTATACAATCGAATTTTTTAAATTTGCCATCGTACTATGTTTAGAACATCAGCTCTTGTTCTGCAAACTGGTTACTTTGAGAATCTAAAAAATATAACACTAGGCATTGCGGATGACCATCATCAGAGAACTTGTTTCAAGACGGATTACGACGATCAGTTCGAAGATGGACAATGAACATGTATAATTCCAGATTTCAATTTTGAAGCAGAGAGACTGCTATGAGCTCATCGATAAGCAGAACTAGTAAAACTCGGCAGCTCCCTCTTTCAAAAAGTGGACTTCCGATAAAACTTTGAAAGAAATTGCTTGGTGGCGTACCTACTGAGTAGTATGGTTTTCAAAACTTCACGTCATACTAAAGCAGCGAGACGATAGGTAAAATAAGAAAAAGAAGTGTCAGGTACTCAAATCCTCACGTGTCATACTAATGCAGTGAGACGATAGGTAATATAAGAAAAATAAATGTCAGGTACAGTTTGCTGCCTAACCAAAAGGGTTGGATTTATTCGAGTCAGATTGGTATATAGAAATATTAAGCCACAATACCATCAAGCCACAATTTCAATCGAGACTGAAAATTATGAGAAGTAAAATAGTTCAACTCGCATGCCAAACTTATGTTTTATTGTAATCAATGTGGTTACAGTTTGAGGGCTCAAAACCCATTAAAATTTCTTTAGCAACGTCTTTTGTTTCAAAGGGTGACTGATGTGGGCTGTTGCAAGCCACATTATTTTAAAATTTTTATACTTAACTTTTGTTCTCTATCATAGGTAAAATTGACATTTTGAGCCAAAGTTATCTGCTAAGTGGAGAATTAAACATTTTTTTACTAGATAAGAAATGCTTTTGTTATTTATTTTTTTTCGTATCTATGTAAGAATTAATTAATATGAAAACAAACTTTTACAAATCATAACTTCTAATTTTTTTTCTCTAAGTACGGAGCAACACGATGTTATTCAATTCTGAACTGTATTGGTCAAATTCAAGACTCAACGCATGTATGGAACTTTAAAATACAGTTTATTATTAAAATGATCTTATGCAATGTGTAATCTACACAAAAAGCCTGCCCTTAAAAGCGATAACATTAAATTTCTCAAATTTTGATATTTGATGAAATTATTATAACTTTTTCCAGTTTTTATGCATTTATGGTCAACTTCGAGGCGCGAGCGACACCTCAAGATATTTTTTGCGGTCGAAATCCTTTTGCATAACCAAATATCTCTACGAAAAGCAACTTTTCCGGGTTATTACTTAGCGTTTATCAGATTTTGATGTTTTTCAATCCACCCTAATGAGCATGGTCAGTACTTCAAAAGTAAGTCCACCTCAAACAAGAGCAGGATTAAGTGAATCTGAATCCAGTTTTGTTGTAAAAAACACTGCTTATTTTGTGGCGAGGAAACGGATGAAGAGACTGAGAAGAACAAAACGCAGAATTATCGCAGAAAAATTTAAAGTTTCCACACTTACATTCAAAGAATCACTTTTAAAATTAGCTAAAGATCGTTCTGAGGTGTGTCAAAAGCTGCTCTTGCACGTTTTAATTTTGAGTATGATTTAGTCGCTGCTTTATCAATTTTTTTCATTATTCTGCGTTTTCTTCTTCTCAGCCTCCTCATCCGCTTTACAGCCACAAAATAAGCAGTGTTTTAAAAAACAAAAGCTGGATTCAAATTCACTTCATCGCTCTACAGTACGAGGAGGACTTGCTTTTGAAGTACTGGCCTCTTTATCCTCACGTTGCTGCAGAGATTGAATTTTTCCGGGTGTATGATTTTCTGCAATCCACGCGAATTGAAACGGACTTTTGACTTCTTAAATAATCAGCATTCTTATAACTTCTCCCGAGACTTGCATCGATTAAAGTTGGCATTCCATAACTGCCCAGCACAACAGTTTCACCTTCAGTCAAAAATTTATTGCAAATAAAGCGAAATTGTTACATTTTTCTTAAATATTGATCAGCACAAGCAACAGTAGACGCTTGTGATAAATACGTTTATTCACTCGAACTGCACGTTTAACTCGAAAAGAAGCAGGTACGTCAGGGGTGCCCTCAACCCCCTAGGAAAGGTCATGGCCCAAAGGTCATGGCCAATATCTGGGAAGGTTTGGTTTTGGAGAAAAAAATGATAAGGACCATTTTTATAGAGAATTTTGAGATCTACAACTTTGGTCTGCGGTACTTTTCGATAAAACTTACCGTTTTTGAGAAAAATCCAAAAAACCTAAAATTTTGACCTTTGACCCCGAATAACTTTTTTAGCGCACATGAGATCGATGGGGACTTTTGGCACCTTATTTGTAATAGTAAGCCCAAGGTCCCTACAAAAATTCAGCTTTCCCGGAATTTTTGTTATTTCAATTGTCTAAATTGACGCTGGAGAGACATTCAATGTTTTCAGGGGCAACTGTACATTCTGAAATCACTGAAAGTTTACAAGAATATTTTATTTCTATATAATGATATTTTTTTCTTTATTGGGTTTTAAAATAAACTTATTTAAAATGATAGTTGGTGTCCTAAGCTATTTTCTATTGCTGAATACATGAAAGAAAGATCAAAATAATAAGTGTCCCAAGTTAGGGAAGGAGGTCCCTAACTTGGGACAATGAACATTTTTTTGTTTTATTTTTAAAGAGACATATTTATACCTTGTCTTGGAGTGAAGTAGTAAGGCACATCATAAAAATAGAATGCTTCGTTCGAATGGAAAACATATGATTAATATGCTACTAACGGTAAAAGTTCAAAACTGTCCCAAGTATGAGCACTTACTTGACTGTATGCCATTTTGAATAACTTCGACACATTTAATTGCAAATCCGGGCGTTTAGGTTGAAAATAGTCCGTAACAGTAGATTGTTTTTTGGTCATTGTGTGTTCAAAGTAAATGCATCATCTTCCAGGATTGAAATCATTTGCACGTTTTTTCCTGTACTTTTTGAAAAAGAAGTCTTTCACTATTTCTAATCTTTTCAATGCAATATTGAAAGAAGGGGGCGAACTGTGCTTCCGGTTCTGGTTCATATTCATTGGAGGTCGAAACGTCCATAAGCAGCACTGGCGTAACTACGTACCGCACGACATCGTAACGCGTAGGGACCCGGAGTCGGAAGGGGCCCGAAAATTTTTGAGTTTTCTTTTCATTAAATTTTATTAAAAAATTTCCGTAAATCAAACTTGGTTTGAAAAACTTATATTGGTTCTGGGGCCCCCTAGAACCCCAGAACCTATCGTCGTGGACCCTCGATTGAGACATCAGGGGCCCCAGGCCAGTCATTTTTTCAGGGCCCTTTTGTAGCCAAACATTGCAATTTTTTTCTACATTACAATTACCATTTGCTAAAACAGTTTAAAACCAATTTGGGACTCCCAAATAGCAGGAGCCCTAGACCACGGCCTATGAGTGGAAAAAAGGGGGCCTACGGCTCACATTCTATGTGCGAAAACCAAACCTTGGGACGGCACGGAGCAAAAAGTGGGGAGAAGAGAAAATCCCTGAAAAAGAAGGAAGAAGTCCTAAAGCAGGGCCGGATTTGGAAGTGTGGAGGCCCCGGGGCAACGAAGGAGTGGAGGCCACTAATCAGGGTTCGAAAAGATCATCATATTTTCGAAAGTATCTGATACTTTGATATATATCCGAATATTTTGATATTTATGTATATATCCGATATTTTCGATCAGCACTTTAATAGTAATCCTGAAGTTACTGCTATTTATTTTTTATAACATTATTATTATAATTTATAGGGGAGAAAAAACGTAAAATTTGCTGAACCGTGAAAGTTAGGATATTTTGTAAAAGTTTTATTATGGGGGCCCATTTGTTGTGGAGCCCCGCCAGCCCTCCCTTAAATCCGGCGCTGTCCATAAGGAAGGCCACCGATGGAGCAGTAGTGTTTCTGTTTTCATTAATTAACTTCCAACAACGTGGATTTTTTTTAAAAAAGCACAAATGAAACATATCGTTTACTTTAGAATAGTTTTTCATTTTTTTACTTCTCAGGGAAAACGTGCAATGCGGAAAATTAATTTAAAAAACTTACAATCCGGGTTTAATTAACATTATGACCTGATGAAAAAAACGTGAAATGCGGGAAAACGTAGATTCGGGGTACGTAAAATCGAATTTTCACTCTATCTTTACTAATAATAAGGCTTAAAAAAAGTCTGGATCTCTGTCTCTCTGGATCTCTCTCTGTCAGGATCTCTGTGACGCGCATAGCTTCTAGACTGTTCGGCCGATTTTCATGAAATTTGGCACAAAATTAGTTTGTAGCATAGGATTTGCACCTCGAAGTGATTTTTCGAAAATTCGATTTGGTTCTTTTTCTATTCCATTTTTAAGAACATTTTCCCAAGCAAAATTATCATAAAATGGACGAGTAAATTACCAAGTTATCATAACGTGGAACCGTAACATGGGCAAGCCAATTGGCGAGAAATTCACCATACATTATTTGTAAATATATAGGCGAACCAAAAGACCTTTTAATTTTCTACTACGGGCAAAGCCACGCGGGTAACACTAGAAAAGAATAAAAGATAAAAACTCCACAATCGATCAACGCGTATAAATTGCGAACAACTCACTTAATGGTAAAACGTTTCCAGAAATTGGTTGTAAATATGATATGAATGGATAACAGCGGGATGATATACGCATCAGAAAAACTGAAAGTAGCAGAGAACCTGAAAGAACTTATGCACAAGACACGCCAAAATATTCGAGAAATTATTTTAACGTGGAGCGGAAAATTGTGGCGTCAGATGAAGCGCACTAGAAGTTATCTTTCCTCAAAGCGCAATTTGTTTTTGGAATTTTTAATTTTTTCGTGCATTTTTGTACTTTCCTACATCTGAAATGTATTAATTAAAAAGTAAGTCGATTTCAAACTAATAGAAATTTATTGTCTTTGTTGGCTTCAGAAATCTGACATTGCAATATCAGTAACAAATAGAACATGTAAACGAAACGAATGCATTGTTAAAGTCCCTCAACGCGTATAAATTGCGAAAAACTCACTTAATGGTAAAACGTTTCCAGAAATTGGTTGTAAATATGATATGAATGGATAATAGCGGGATGATATACGCATCAGAAAAACTGAAAGCAGCAGAGAACCAGAAGGAACTTATGCACAAGACACGCCAAAATATTCGAGAAATTATTTTAACGTGTAGCGGAAAATTGTGGCGTCAGATGAAGCGCACTAGAAGTTATACTTCCTCAAAGCGCAATTTGTTTTTGGAATTTTTAATTTTTTCGTGCATTTTTGTACTTTCCTACATCTGAAATGTATTAATTAAAAAGTAAGTCGATTTCAAACTAATAGAAATTTATTGTCTTTGTTGGCTTCAGAAATCTGACATTGCAATATCAGTAACAAATAGAACATGTAAACGAAACGAATGCATTGTTAAAGTCCCTTAGAGTAAAGAAAAGAGCAATTAAATACAATTATCACTCTTTAATGCAAAACACCGACAGCTCGGCTATGACATTCAGAGACTTGTTATGGACTCATCAGTCTGGAATAGTCAATGACCGAGCTGGAGGTAGAGAGAAAATTCTTGCTAGCTCGGTTATTGACTATTCCGGACTGATGAGTCCCTAACAAGGACCAGACTGCAGTCTCTGGATGTCATAACCGGGCTCCCGGCTTCATTTATTTTCAATTTCTTGGGCCGTTGGGCCCTAAGGACGTGTTACCTCGAACTGCGGGGTCTGTGGGTACACAGCTGTGGTCTGCCTTCAGCCCCGGCTTAAGGGCATTAACTAGCTGCTTATTACACGTTCTAGTTTGTTGCGAGCCGGCGCAGGGACGGACAATTTTTAAAGATTCATTACAGAAAAATCTCCAATGCCTAACATTGGTTCGAGGGGAATCTCGCGAAATATCATCAATATAGCCAAACTGACACTGGATTCGGCATCTCATTTTTGGCACCAATTTTTTCTACATTTGGGGGGGGGGGGGGAAATCCGCCAAACTGAAGAAATATAAATTGTTACTTTGATATGCATTCCGTTTTATGTTGAAGTTTTAACTTCATCGCGCCAAAAGAAGGACTGTTAAAAAATTGGGCAATAAAGGAAAAATAGTTCTAACTATCAATTATTTTTCTGTTATTCACTGAGTGTTTTATAAAATAAAATAAAATGTCAGCTCACAATACGACATCAAACTAGGATCATATTTTTATTTTCTTACGTTGCATCAACTACTCTGTTGTTCGTACGGTTTAATTTTTTACTTTTTTGTTTTTTATTTCTTATGCAGGCTGAGTTCGACAACAATGAGCAAGAACAAGTATTGTGCGGAAACATATTCAACGTCACCTCTATGAGAAAAGCTCCTTTCGTGAAGGTGTCTTCAAAAGTAAGGTGCAAATACCTTACAGTCATCATAGTCGGTAAGTTGGAAAAAAAAAAAAAGTGTACAAGGTTCGATATGTCACTGCAAGTACACTCACTAGCCAATGAATGGGGTTGTTGTCTTAATGACGTCACAAATGATATACTTGGGCGCATTTTTCACTGCGTTTCCACGTTATGATAATCAAGCAGCTAATTAAAAATTGCCTCTACGCTTGCTATCAACCATATCGTTGCCACATGAGTAAAGATGCGAATTAAATATTGTGCTCTTCTGAATGGCAACAGTGAATGGCATTTCATCATTTGTCATGTCATCGGAAGAAGCGTTAAACAATGAAAGCGCACCGATCTAAGTAATTTTTTAGAAATATAAAACTTAGTCAAATTATTTAAAAAAAATAGTCAGATCCTATGTTTTTCAGCATTTTCTCTTTCAGAAAATTAAGCTTTCAGAAAAAAAAAAAAAAAATACTTTTAAATTTTGGAAACGACCCCATTAGAAACCTAAGATCAATATTTTATTGGACCACCTTTTGCACGGATAACTGCTTTGATTCGTTTGGGCATCGTCTACAAGCTTCTCGGGTGTATTTGCATCCAAAAGAAAAAAAAAAAAAAAACAGTCAATTCGCAATAACTCGAACGTAAAGAGGCCGACAAAAACTTCGACTTATCGAAAGTTCGACTTACCGTTAGTTCCGGTTTTTGACATTTTAAAATTAGAAATCATCGAATATTTTAATTAATATGTACATATAACAGACAAAATTACGGAATTTAAAATTTTAACACAATACGCTTAATCAAAAATATTGAAAGAGAAAAAAATCATAAGCATGGTTTGGATTTCGATACTGCTGGAACTACTTGAATAGAGCTGATTCTACTTCAAGAAAGGTGCACATCTTCATTCGTTTCAGATTCGGATTCATGGATTCTACCGCTTTAGAAATTTCTAATTTTCTTTTATTATCATTGACAGAGTACTTGCATAGACATCTTTAATAGTAAAGAAAAGTCACTCTGTCTCTCAGGAACTTATCAGCAAGTAATCGAACTAAAGAATGAAGGGGGACGCATCTTAACTTAAGTCAGCTTTTGAATAAGTGTACAACTTGATGACTTGACAACTTGAAAGCTTAAAAAAGCAAATTTCGTAATGCAGCAACATGTCAAAGCGTAAACAGTACAGTACAAAAAAAGAAAACAAGCTAACTCATTTCCACACGCGTAACTCCTTTGTCACACATTGGCTCAGGTGCTCTTCTTGCTTTAGACGAGACCCTTTAGAGGTCTACTGTGCAGGAATTGCAAGTGAAGGTGAATTAATTTTTCTCTCGTAGTCACTTCTTTCTTCTTTTTCTTTTCGTTCTTTCGAAATAAATTTCGAGTCATCTTGGAAAAACTTCGAGTTAAAGGAAGGTAACTTCGAGATATTGAGAAGAATGAGGGGGGGTCGGGTCTTTATAAAAAACTTTGAGTTACAGTAATATTTTAGTTATCCGGCTTCGAGCTATCGCGAATTGACTGTACCATGCATTGTCTATGCAGCTTTTAGATCTTGTAAATTAAATGAAAGAGGAGAGTGCTGTAGGATGCGTCTTTCCACATTTCTCACACATTTTTTATGGGGTTAAGATCCGGGCTATGCGCAGTGGACAGGGAAGGTGTTCTAAGTCAGACTCAGCGGATCGATTTTCAACACTTCTGGCACGATATATAGTTAAATTATCGTCCATGAAGTATTCGTCGCTATCAAGATAAAAATGCAACATTTTGTAGGGTGCATTTATTTGCCTGTATATCTAGGTATCGCATGGCTGTTTGCTTACCAAGTTTTTGTTTTTTAAGATAAATTTCTTCCAACGAGAAAAATATAGTGTAATCAGGGGTGTGCACGGGGGGTGGGGAAGAAGGGACACCTGTTGGTCCGGGCCCGAGCCTGAAGAGGGCCCAATATTTTTAAAACTAGGCGTGAAATACAGGGGTAAACAGTATGGAGGGGAGCCCGGAAAAGTTATTTGTGACGGACCCTAAAATTTCTGTTCACGCCCCTGAGTAAATGCATTTTCTGGAGTAGTTCCGAAATATTTCAGCGCACAATGAATTTAAAATAAAGTAATAACAGTAAAATATTCAAAAGCAACAAAGGCAAATTCCTCCAAAATGTTTAAAAATAAAGTAATTGAAAAATTGTCTGGAAAATGGACCTAGTGTTCTAGTTCAAAATTGTCTGGAAAGTGGACCTAGTGTTATAGCAATTTCTCGAAAGAGAAGCCTTGAAAATTGGCTCAATTAGAATCGCTTGTATCTTCTGTTCTAATTAATTGAGAAAAATGGAACAAACATCATCTTCTTTGGGAAGGAAAATCCTTTCAATGCTGTATAATGTTTGGGGTGGGGGGGATTTTTTACCCCCCCAATTAGCCGAAATTTAGCTTAATTAGTTAATTAGAAAAAAACTAATTCGAATTCTAGAATTTCAGTTTCGAGGTGCACGGGCCCGGGTACGTTCGAATTTTTGTGAAAAGTTTCAGGGCTGTAGGTGCTATGGGGTCTTCTGATCATCATGTACGAACAAGTTGCTCTTCACAATAATATTGAATATCTTTACTAATAATAAAGCTGAAAGTGTCTCTGTCTGGATCTCTCTCTGTCAGGATATCTGCGACGCACATAGCGCCTAGACCGTTCAGCCGATTTTCATGAAATTTGGCACAAATTTAGTTTGTAGCATGAGGATGTGCACCCCGAAGCGATATTTCGAAAATTCGATTTTGTTCTTTTTCTATTCCGATTTTAAGAACATTTTCCCGAACAAAATTATCATAAGATGGACGAGTAAATTACCAAGTTATCGTAACATGGAACCGTAACATGGGCAAGCCAATTGGCGAGAAATTCACCATACATCATTTGTAAATATACAGGCGAACCAAAACACTTTTTAATTTTCTACTACAGGCAAACTCGTGCGGGTGCCACTAGTTCACAATAAAAAAAGTTTTTAAAAATCTATCAAAGTGGCTAAGTTCAAACATCTGTTCTATAATTGGAAGCAATTACATGACTAAAGAAGAGACAAAACGAAAGGAATAAGAAGTAGAAATGTATGAAAGAGCTATTACACAAAACAAATGAGAAAGTATTTATTATTCAGCTTCATTAGTGAAGAATTTTTTTAGCCTAAAAATAGATGACTTGAGCAATTCAGATCACAATTCAAAATCAAAGCCTGACTCTGAAATATTTGAATGAATGTATAGTTTTCTCTTACCAAAATTAGCAAAAACTAGTAATACATTTTATTTATTACTTTTAGAAAGGTGTATTTTAAGTTAAGACGCAGTTTTTCTTGCCTATATTTTATTTGCTTCTTGGTTTATTTTCAATGTTATTTCAATAACTTTTCAAGCAGGGCTGTTCCTGCAATAGTTCGTTAAGACTTGAATTAATGTTTTCCATGTATTCTCATGCAAATGGGGGAGGGGGGGGGACGAATCGGCATTGACGTTTTCTTGCCGATTCGTCAGTGTGACGTCACACACGTTTTGCTGCATCGTTATCATTTCTTTTCTTATAAAAACTTGTGTCTTAAGTTAAAATGGTGAGTTGACCATTTAAGTAACATGTTTGTACATGAATTTTATATTGAACATGATTTTAACATTTGAATTCACAAATAAAACTAAATGCTTTTAAATTTCTGCCCTGTTTCATTTTTCCTCTGCGTAAATCTCAACAATAGTTCCTGCAATAGTTTAAAGGAAATCTAAATTAGCATCGCAATTCCCTCTTTAATTCTTGCTATCATGAATTCTAGTTTCCACTTCCAATGGGGTCGTTTCCAAAATTTCAAAAGTATTTTTGTCTGAAAGAGCATGCTTAAAAACATAGGATCTGACCATTTTTTAAATAACTTGTTTAAGTTTAATATTAAAAAAAAAACACTTAAATCGGCACGCTTTCATTGTTTACATTTCTCGCCGATGACATCACAAATGATGAAATGCCATTCTGTGTTGCCATTCACAGAGCAAAATATTTAATTTGCATCTTTACTCACGCGTATTGGCAACGATATGGTTGATAGCAAGCGTAGAGCGCAATTTTATTCGCTTCTTGATTATCATAACGTGGAAACGCGGTACAAAGATGCGCCAAAGAGCATCATTTGTGACGTCATCAAGACCACGCCTTGTTTGAAAAATCGGATATTTTAAAAAATTAATTAAAAAATAACTGTTGGGAAAATGAAAGAATTTTCTGCTTCCATGTTATTTTTTTTTTTTTTGCTTATTCTATCAATTTCCGTGACTGAAAGTACTACTTTTGACTGAAGAAAACAACCCTTATTTCTTCATTTTAAAGCCAAACTGAACATTATTTCCTTTTGAATTGACCACAACTGTTCTTATTTTTGCAGTTGGCAATTATATTATTACTGAAAAACTGTAGATATTTAAATCAAGTATTGCATGAAAAATGCATGATGTGTACATTTGTGATTCTCACTTAATTATTTTGTGGTCTATAAAATTAAAAATTTGTAAATAGGATTCAAATGTTTAATTTTTCTTTACTTTCAATATACTATATATACATTTTGCACTATCATCATACACAAATGTAGGTGTTTTGTGAGAATAGAGTTTACTGCAAAATAAATAACCAGGTAAATACTCATTGTGCGTATTTACTCGGGTATATACCCTGAGCATTTACCCTCAAAAATAAATGCGCAGGTATTTTACATCACTGAATGGAATGTTAATTCACATCTGTAGTTACCCGTCACAATTTCACAACTTAAATTCTCCAGAACATTATTGTGAAATGCTCAACTCATGAGCAATGCTTCAATTTCATTTAAATGCCGCATTGGGAAACATTTTAGAAAGGAAATAGTTGTTAAATTGTCGTAAAAATATTAAGTCTCATTTCTGAATTTAATTTTTGTCCCTTTTTTTATTGATATCCATTTTTGAAGCAGATGTAGGATAGTCTGATTAGAAAATCAACACTTAAGCACTTTTATTTTCAAAATTCATGCTATCAATAAAAATTAGGATTTATCATTGAGAACAGTTAAAATGTATGAAGTGAAGACTTTCATTCATGAAACCAAGTCCCCAAGTCACGTGCTAGATTTCAAAGCTAAGCATTGGAAGAAATCAGGTTTCTTTCGCTTATTTCACGCAAAACGTGCCAACCATTCGTCGTTGTTGAGTCACGTGACTTGGGGTCTTCGAGTCAGTGTTGCTGAGCCATTGGACTTGCTCTCTCCATTTTAATTCCTGCTACGGGATTTACAGTTAACGATCTTAGGGCTCCCGCTTTGTTACGGGCCCCCAACTCCCGGAAAATTGCATGATTCGTATCAAAACAAAGAAAAAAAAATAGAACTTAGAAAAATAAGTTTTATTTTCTACTGCTTGAAAACTTTGAAGATGTGAATAAGTGTGGCTATACAAACCATAAATGGGAGAGGTGCCAATGTGTGTCAAATTCAGCTCCTTGCTACATTCTGCACCAAAAATGAAAAAAAAAAAAAAAAAAACATGGTTTTAACGTTTCTGAAACATATGACATTTTTTGCTGACTCACATGTTTCATATCTTGTTATTTATTTAATTCCGAATGCAGTATTTTGTGTTTTTTTTTTTTTTTCATTGCTTGCTTTTATTTTACTTCTACTGCATATTGTCAATTTGTTTAGCAAGAAAAAAAAACACATTCCACTACCTCTATTTCTTTTCGTTTTCTGCTCCTCTTGTAATTGAGAAAAAGTTGTTGTCATAAGAAATCTATAGTTTAATTTTTCTTTTGAACTAAAATAAATGTTCTTCTAAAGTTGGAACAATACTGTAGAGCTACACAATCAAGCACTAAAATATCAGAGACTATAAAGTACAAATGAAGTGCTTTAAATAATTTTAGTTGTTCTAGAGTTCTCGAAAATAATTAGATTTGTCTTTGAAAATCCTAAGCAACGTGGACTTACTACTTCTATAAAACTTCTATAAAAATTTTACTTCTAATAAAGTGTATAATTTATGAATTGTCTAGTAATGAGCAGTATGTTACTTTCTTGGTACCTATTTTTTAAATCGGT